>NC_142850.1:6969696-7272727 GCF_061612785.1 Hesperophylax consimilis
AATTTTTACATACATAATAGAATAGAATATTGCGGAAATCTGCAATTGGTTTCTCAGTTAGGTAAATTACACGTGTATAAATGAACCACATTGTAAACTGTTGATTTCCCTGAAATAAAATAAATAATTTAAAACAATAAGAAAATTTATTAGGTGGTATTAGAGAATTTTAAATTGTTTTTTTTTGTAACTGTCATAATTTTCCTCAGATATATCCAGGAGTAATTTATTGAATAATTTTATACCGTTAAATAAATAATGATGTTTTGCTGTTGTAGTTCGAACTAGTGGTACGGTTAGTCCTCCAATATAAATAATTATTTAGCTTAAAATTAATTATGGAATATTATTTTTATCAAATAAATCTTTATGTAATTGAAGTTCTTAATGTACGAGTATTTTTGTCATAAATTTTTGTAAGAAGGGGAACCGGGAAACCTTGGAAAACATTTATTGTTCGATAGTTATATGGCTTTTTTAAATATGATTTTTATTAATATATTTTGAATTGTCACAAGTGGACGTAGGTATGATTTATACGCACCCCCCCCCCCCCCGCAAACCACGATTTCATATTGTAGTAGTGTAGAATGTGCAAGTGCAAAATAAATACCTTTAAGTATTTTTAATGATACAGTATTTCTAAGTCTAAAAAACATAAAGATAAGTTTTCTCATTCTGTCTACTGTGGAGTTTATTTGACTTTTCCATTTGATGTTATTATCGATAATTATTCCAAGATGTTCACAGCCTAAGCACCCTGATCAAGTTTCTGAAGGAATCGCTTGGGTACCTACTGGACTATAAGGGTATAATAGAGCTATGTATTCGATACATGCGATTATATTAATTGGCTAATTATTTAGATTCATTAATTGACAAACAGTTTGCGTTACATATTGGTGTTTCGTTAACATTGATATCAGTAAATTTTTCTTTAGCATATACTACAATTCCACTACTTTTATTTTTGTGATAATTTGTGAAATATTGTTTGTAGTTTGTAATACTTGGTATATTTTTATGTATTGCATGCGAGTGTGCCTCGGATAGTATTAAAAAATCTGGTTGTGGACATAATGTTAAATACATAGGTATACTAGAAGTTCGTCCATGTTTCAAATTATACTCCTTATGTTTAAGTGCAAGATTGTTAGTAGATTTATTATATTGTTCTAGATTTTATTGCATTCGCTGTATGTTTCACATACGTATTCTTCTATATTTTGATTTTTTGTTGATTTCATTTAAGTTAAAGTTTTCATTGCATTTATAAAGGTGTGATAAAATATATAGTTATAATTCTATAAATATATTAATAATAATCCTCACAATTTGTGTTACGATATTCTTGCTAGATTTCAATTCATATCTTGAGGTTTTTATTTTATTCTATAAGATTTATTTTATATTCAGATAATCAATTTCAATTCAATTCAATTTCAGTGCCGGCAACCCGGGCGTTTATTTATTATTAGTTATGTACATACATGATTTTTCTCCTTACCCTCCTCACTAGACAAAGTCTGTTCTGAGCCTGGTAACTAACAATATCTAATTACATAAAAACAAATAAGTGGTAAAGAGAAAAAAAAAAGAAATATATATATTATAGTAAAAATAATAATAATAAAATAAGAGGAAAATCAGAATTTAAAAACAGAGTACAAAAAAGAAAATATATAATTTAAGATATTAAGAATATTACTTATCTCTCTTCTTTCTTTGACATTCAACCAGTTTAAAAATCTTTTGAATACCCAATTCAAATTATTAGATGCGACGTAGGTCTTTGTTTGGGCTACAAACTTATTGAATATATGTGGTGCCAAGTAAGATTCATGTTTTTTTGCAAAATTCGATTTGATATAATATGGTACTTGTAGATGATTGTGTGTGTTTGCTCTTGTGTTTTGCGAGTGAGTTATGAAGTGTGGTGATATTTTTATGCAGTTTTTGTAGATGATCTTCTTTATGAATAGTTTATTTATGTCTAATAGGTTATTGTTGATCATTAGCTGTTCTGTCGGATGTAGATAAGGCTTTCTAAACATAATTCTGATTATTGTTTTATGATTAATTTTAAGTGATTTGAGATGAGTCTCTGCTGCTGCTCCCCATACTGAAATACCATACATAAGAATACTTTGACAGAGTGCAAAATATATATTTTTTAGCTGAGGTAGTGACATAATGTTTCGAATTGTTTTGAAGATGTAAGAGGGTTTCCGTATTTTTTTTGTAATTAGGTTGATTTGGAGATCCCATTTTAAGTTATTGTCAACAGTTAAACCGAGATATTTAATATTTTGCGCATAATCAATTTTGTCACAAACACAGCGTGAGTTAGTTAATGAGGTAACTGTGCAGGGGTGAAGATGAAGTTGTGGGCGACTATCTGGCTGACCAGCTAATGTTTTACTGAAAGTTAAGTATTTAGTTTAAGAAATATTTAGTGTCAGTAGATTATTTATTAGCCATCTATTTACTTCAGTCATCCCTGTTTCCGTGTGTTTGAAGACGTTTTCCCATGATTGGGCTTTGAATAAAATCACAGTGTATAATATTCGGGAACTTATAAATTGTTTGTTTAATTGACAACAATATTTAATTTAAAATAAAACAATAACTTTGTAAACACCACTTTTATTTTTTATACTTTGTGCCGACCGGGTTTCGCTCCCAAAAAAACGCTTTTCTTTAAAAAAAAACAACAACGGACGCAATACTACCAACGTAATGCGTAAACGCATCACGATCGTCGTTATGCATTAAAAACTACGCAGGATGCTTCTTAGTTCTTAGTGTCAAGCGGCATCGTTGTAAATTAACCCAACGTTGCCAAATCTGATGATTTACTCAACCAAATGCTCAAATAATTTATAAAAATGTACTCGTGAATGGCCATGGGGACGCAGTACTATCGAAGTAATGCGTGGACGCAGCAAAATCGTCGTTATGCATTAAAAACCACGCAAGACGATTCTTAGTTCTGAGTATCAAGCGGCATCGTTGTAAATTAACCAAATGTTGCCAAATCTGATGATTTACTCAACCAAACGCTCAAATAATATTTAACAATGTACTCCGAATGGCCACGAGGACGCAGTACTATCGACGTAATGCGTAGACGCAGCAAGACCGTCGTTGTGTATTCATAATAATATTTCAACGTGATCGGCTAGGGGGACGCAATACTATCAAAGTAATGCGTGGATGCAGCATGACCGTCGTTGTATATTCAAAATAATATCTACTCGTGATCGTTCACTGGGACGCAATACTATCGACGTGATGCATGGAAGCATCATGATTGTCATTATGAGTTAAAAATAGTATATTCTCATGAGCGGCTACGGGGACGCAGTACTATCGACGTAATGCGTGGACGCAGCACGACCGTCGTTATGTATATAAAATAATATCTACTCGTAATCGGTCTTGAGGACGCAATACTAACGATGTAATGCGTAGACGCAGCATGATCGTCGTTATTTATCGAAAATTATATTACTTCGTGGACGCGGCAAGATCGTAGAAATGAATAAAAACATACACTGCTCGATATATACATCGTGTAGCGAACCTGTCGGCAAAATGTCAAACGTTCAATATTCGTTTCTAGACATTCTGAGACATTTTTTGCTTCCACAAAATTTTTTGCCATACGATTCTACATGGGGTAAGCATCGTTCTGGCCAATTTTGAGGTCAAAACATTGTAGCGTCCGTATATCGGACGCTGTAAGTCGGTGGACGCTGCAATGCTATGGAGTTTTTAGGGGTCGGACGCAACAAATGTAGCGGGATATATATATATATATATATATATATATATATATATATATATATATATATATATATATATATATATATATATATATATATATATATTGTAACAAACACCACCTGCAAACACCACGACCACTTTCAAAATATATGTGTCCTTAAATAAAAAAAAGTGTATGTACTGTAATTTTGCGGGGGGTCTACTGTAAAAAACTGCCACTAATTTCTTGATCTCGATGTAAGTTCATTGTATAATCATAATTTTACATGTGCCAATTATTTTCATCTCTGCTTAACTAAAAACTTGAATGCATATATTATTTGTTATAAAACTGATAAGCGATTTAACAACAATTCCTTATAACGTTTATTATAAAAAGCCAGCCGTGTTCAACGTCATGTCAGTTTATTAATTTTGTTTTACAGTATCTTGATTCTCGAAGTCACTTTTATGACATGAAGTATTATATATTTTTATTCTTCTTAGTGGCTGCCATCGCGGCAGCTAAGGTACGAAATTACAATTTAATTGTGTCGACAATCTAGTTCTATTCAACAAGAGTTTTCGATTTAGATATCGACTGTAAATTGGTAAAACACTTCAAGCTACATTTTTGGGAAATGCAACTTTTCATCTAGTTTTCATAAAGAATAGACTTTAAAGTACAATTTGGTAAATCATTTTGGCATTTTTATTATAAAAACTACCCATACATGTGCAATTTCTTTATGGTGTTTCGATAAAACCCTCACTTTTCTTAAAATTATGAATACAATTGCAATATTTTACATGAACATTTTGAAAAACAAATAACCACTGTATGAAATTCAAGATTTTTATTTACATAGTTTTAAGAATCCGCAAATACTCGTTTATATCGTCTCCCGTAAAGTTTTCATTTTGTGGCTGAATCGTTTTTACCAAAACAAAGTTGATAGTTTATTTTAACGTAATATGGTTGTATAGCTGGTTGGTAAGTCTAATTTTATTTTTACAATACGTAATAATTTATTCTTTATCAAGTTCAAAATACCACGTTGATGGTGTTTGCAAGAAAGTTTTCTTCTTTTAAGTTTTTCTGCCAAATCTTACTAGAGAATTTTTTAAAAGTCTTAGAATGTTTCACATTCACTTCAACGTAAGCTCAAAATTCAGTAAAGGAATAAATAAATTGTAAGCCCATCTGTTTTGACTTTCACAGGATGTGCTCGAAGCAACAAAAGAGGCCTTTAAGAAAATATCAAAAGAATGCAGAACTGAGAGCAAGGTTGCCGACGACGAATTGAAGAAGTTAGAAATGGGAGACTGGTCTTCAGAAGATGTGGCTGTGAAAGACTACTTCAGGTGTTTGATGAAAAGGACTTTATTTGATAGTAACGGCAAGTTTAGAAAAGAGCTGATCACAACCAGGAACACAGATAAGGTCTCGGACACCTTGCGCAAATGCGAGGAGCAGGTCGGAGAGGTTGCCCTGGACACCTCCTGGGATTTTGCCAAGTGCTATATGCCCGATATACCCGAACACCTCATCATCGAACCCTGACTATTTTAAATATAATTTCGCAACGTCTTTACTATCAAAATTCTAATGGTCAGAAAACTTTTCAATACTGACATAATCTTAATGTTAACAGTCATTAAAAATAAATGAAACACACATAATTTGAAATTTCTCATTGCTAAAAGGAATACATGGTTGGTATTTGAGATAATGAGCTTGTCAATGTTTCAGACAGCCTTGCGATGCTCATCATCAGGGCATTGGAGGGGTCCTACCACATCCCCAACAACTGTGTGAGGAAACTGTTTGTTTAACCTCCTTAGCAGCACAAGTTAGGCCTCTATTTTTTCTCATCATCAGGGCAAATGAATATTCGATCACATCTTCTCCGATGATGGACGCCGCAAGGATGTCCCAAACGTCGGCTCAAGAAGATGTGTAAGAAGACGTGTAAGAAGCCAGCATGGCTTATTGCGCACTCCGAAAATCAATCAATATGATACATAATATTCCCTTAGTGTACCATAATAACCCAAAGACATGAAATTCTATTGGCATCAGGATGCATACATATTTATAAAGGTACGATTTGTTGCATTTTTGAGCCGATATTATTTTCTTCATTTAGACGGGGTGTAAACCAATATTCCGAGCCATGAATGTCTCTTGTTTATACTTAGGCATTTCACTTATTATTATTTTTTTACCATCGAAATTTGATATCAAAGGGGTTGTACTAATTTTTAAGAGAAAACTTACTGATATGAAATACTGTTAATTTATTAAAAATCTGGTCAAATCATTCGTTTTCCTGTTAAAAATGGAACTGCAGGCCTATAACGATAGAGTTGAAAGCTTTCCTAACAAAGTATCAGTCAAAAGCAAATATTCTGCGAGGACGGTGGAACACGTGTGCATATAAATACTGATATTGATACTGTCATAATTATATTGCAGCATTCCGTCATGATATTAGGAAAAGTACATATTATATTTTCGATATATTCTGAAAGACTAATATTTTATCAGGAAGTTCGCATGTTGTCACTTTTCCAACATTTTTCACCTTGAAGAAATGATTAGGAATCTTAAAAATTGGCAAAAAAAGAAAAATCTAAAGTTTTATTTTGAGTTTTGCTATTTTAAACAAAATATCGCAAAACCCAATTTAATATTGAAAATCAGAAATGAAAAAAATAGAAACACTTACCTTTTTTACTAAGCAAATTAGCTTTTTCACTCTGGTCTTTTCTTGGATAATAATTAAATGCGTTAAAAACTTCTGAAACCTAGCTCTATACACTGCACAGTGCAGTGCACCTCAAGGTACTCGTAATTTCACTGGACCGCAAATGTAGGAAGCTCAAAAAAATATTTTTTATTAAAAATTACTTTCATTACATCGTGTTAAGTACATTTGTTCAGCTTTGAAAACTATATTTATCATAGATACCATCTTAACAAAACGGGTTAATTAATCATATGAGTAGATATCTATCTACCTACTACCTACATAATGTTTTTTTTAAATTACCCACGGATGAAATAATAAAATAATAACACACAATAGTCCTTTTATCTATAAATGCAATCGAAAAGCATAAAGCAGTGCAATAAAATCATTAAAAAACTATTGTTAGTTAATTATTTTATATTTTACTTATTTTTAATGTTTTCATGGCTAGATCTCATTTCACTGATGTAGTAAATGTAAAAAAATCGTTTTTTTTTTCAAAAAAGTTCTATTTGCTAGTAGCTCTCTACACTTGCCACGATTTTATGGATTTTGAACCAAAATGCTCCTAGCGTATCTTATAAATATCTTTATATCATTCTAGCGTTTCGTTTCGTCACTTGCAGACATGTTTATTTTATCTGTAAAAGCGCGTTGCTAAATTCCATTTCAAATGTCATAATTTAAAAGTCTTGGTACTGTACTTATTTACAGGAAAGCCTCGTAATGACTTATTTTATTGTGATGCTCATGATGCGGTGCTGATTGCTAATAGTATACAGGGTGTATCGGCACTAACCCGACAGACTTTAACCAGCTATTCCTTAGCACATTTGGAGTAAAAAATGTTATGTGCACTTTGCTGTCCGGTAGCATTTTTTTTCAATTAAAAACAAAAAAAATAAAAATTTCCACACTACATCACTGTCATTGGCATTGCTTTTCGGGTTCAACAGCTGTTATAAGCAAGTATGTCGAAAAGGTGCCGTGCCATTTCGTTGTGATTGTGAAAGTGCGCCAATATAGGTATACACGTGCATTATTCAACGGAATTCGAATAAAATATGGCCAGATGGGTTTTCAAACATTGAAAAAGGATAAAACAGTGGTGACATGTGGTGAAAATATGAATAGTAATTTTTTTATTAAAAAAAGACGTTACCGGACAGCAAAGTGCACATAAGATTTTTTACTCCAAATATGCTAAGGAATAGCTGGTTAAAGTTTGTCGGGTACGTGCCGATACACCCTGTAGATGATCTACAGTCTCTCGTGTCTAGGATGAACGAAGTATGCATGAAGAATGAGTTAATGATGAATGTAAGTAAGTCTAAAGTAATGGTGTTTGAAAGAGAGAGTACGAAAACAGTGTGCAATATAGCTGTGAATGAGGAATACTTGGAGCAGGTGGATGAGTTTGTGTATTTAGGAAGTATGTTTACGAGAGATGGGAAGGCCGACAGAGATATTAAAAGAAGGGTAAATGCAGGTAATTCCGTTAATGGGGGACTGAACGCCGTTGGCGCTAACAAAAAAATGTCCAAAGAAGCGAAGTTAGCAGTCCACAACGGAGTGCTGGTACCTACCTTGATGTATGGAAGTGAGGCATGGAACTGGCAAAGAAAGGATGAAAGTAGATTAAATGCTGTTGAAATGAGATCCCTGAGGCGTATGTGTGGTAAAACCATGTTTGATCGTGTGAGGAATGTGGAGATCCGCAAAGAGTGCAAGGCTGATGTAAGCGTAATGAGTAAGATTAAGAGAGGGACGCTTAGATGGTTTGGGCATGTAGAGCGAATGAGCGAAGATAGGAGTGTAAGGAGGATATATGATGCAAATGTGAATGGTAGCAGAAGTCGGGGACGCCCGAGGAAGACATGACACGATCAAGTGAATCAGATACTCGAGTCGGGCCATGTCAAGAGTCAGAATAATAGAAGACGATGTATGAATGTGAATGAGGCAAGAAGTGTGTGCCAAGACCGAGTTGTTTGGCGGTCCGTCCTCTCTGCCTACCCCTGCGGGGAAACGGCGTGATGGTTAGTTAGTTTAGTTAGAAGAACGCTTATTAAGCTGGAATATTTAAGAGGCGGGTATGGGTATCGCCAACCGGGAACCATTTACTGGATAACCAACACCTATTTCATATGGTTACCACAAGCTGTTGGCTACGTTTGGTGACATAGCAGGGATGCCCGGGTTCATGGGTTGAGGTTCATCCAGGTCTTGGCGGTGGATGCGTCTGTCCACCGGATTGAGAGAGACTGGTTGAGATAGACCTTTTGACCTCCCCAACAGGACTTTCTCGTAACATCGTCTTGTTCACAGACTCCTGACTCCTACCCAAACTTCGTACCTTTTTCCTTCCCAGAACTTCTCATCCTTTCTTTCCTAAAATGACCCTCCACACAGCATCCCCAAAGATGACATAGGTTCTGAGAGAATTTTTTTATCCTCAAGGTCTCCTGTGTAGAGCTAATCTAAAAAAATGTAACTAAATATTTTTTTGTATATCTTTGTTATATAACATTTTTTATAAATATATAGAATTTTTTTCCTCTGAATGTAAGTATCTATTCTGGGAAAACTACTAGGGATGTATATATTAACATATTTATTAATATATTATATATATAAACAAATTATCTGGTAAGTTGGTTCAATTTACAAAAACATATAAAAAACAATTAAGTTACTAAGAAAATAATGTCAGCCGGCGCAAGGCGACTGATTGGCATTTTACAACTGTCATTCGCAAGGTTAATGAGTTTTACCTCTATAGTGGCGATATTATGTGAGTAGTGAATATTATTATTATGAATATCAAATGATGACGTTACCTTATTAAGTAAACGTACTAGATGTTAAGCCATGATAATTTATATGGATAGGTACTAAATAGGAAAATATTTTAAATTACATTAAAAATCAAGTAGATATTTTTCCACTCACTGAGAAATTGTTCCATTACTATTCAGTTTTTTGTGTCTTAGGTCAAATCCGATATGATTTGACATGTCTGACTTTGAAAGTGCAATATTTTGAATTGATAATAAGTGGAATGTAAAGTTTGTTTACAAACAAGTCTGCGGAGTTTGTTTATATTGTTTTCAATTTACTTTGACTGTGAAATGTTACCTGTTACCATCAATGGAAGGTAGTTGACAGGAAGTAAAAAAATCTTGACAAATCAAGCTGGAAGCAACTCAGAGTAGCCAAGGAAGAGATGGACTGAATGCTTGGAAGATAGGATCGAAGCATTATGGAAGAGCATGGAAGCTGGACCAGAAATAGATCAGAACAAGTGGAAAACTTTTGAGGAAGCGTAAAGATAGTATCTTGGGATGTAGCAAAGAAGAAGAAGACAATTAGAATAGGTTGGAGGTTATATTATTAATAACAATAATTTAAAAATCAAAGAAATATACGGTTAGATCGACCAGTTGTAATTTTTTGTTTAAAATAAATTCTTGTCTTCAATAATTAAATTTTACAATATAAGTTATTTCAAAAATAAATGTTCATACTAGACTTGCAGAAAAGTTAATAGACGTCGCACATTTAAATAAAAATAGGATATGTTTATCTATGACATTATCTAGATTGCACTTACTTCGAGATGAATCTTGCCATCACTCATAAAATACTAATATATATATACTCAACCAACATTAATATGCGGTGAGAAAATTAAGATAATGTTGGTAGTTCTTATTCGAAGTCGAAGAAAATAGAGACCTGGGTTCATGTCCTAGACACAACCGTAACTATTCTGATTTTTCTATTAGAAATTTTCGTTTAAAAATTGCTAATATATTACAATAATTTACATATTTCGAGGTTGATTGCGAAAACATGATATTTTCTTAACGAAACTGCCCAACTCAATTGAGAAATTATTTCTCGTGTTTGAGTTGGGGAGTGACGTCATTAGGGCTTATAAGATGTAAAATTTCATCAATTGATCTAGCTAAAAATTAACAAAATTTTATAAACCTAGATGATAAATTTAATAACTACTTACTTATTCCAATAATAAATAATAATAATGTTCGGATCATTTCCATTGAGCCGTTTTCGTGAGAAAATGGCCTCAAGGGCGCAGGAAGCAGGAGGCGTTTCATCAAGCATGTGAAATCCTTAACACCAGAAATAATGACCAGGAAAAATGAAAAAAAAAGTACACTAATTACTATCGTGATTTATTTTCGGGGTAATATGTCGTCCTGCGCTGCCTCCTTCTTTGACCAACGTTTCGGACAGCGTTACAGTGTCCATTATCAGGGCACGTACAATTGTGGATCCATGATAACAACACAATGAGAATTCGACACATATTTAAAAAGCGATGAAAAAACTTACCTATAAACCTAACCTATTTAACCTAGTTTTTTCTCTTTTCAATTTTCATGAATTTATTTCAATTTTTTTTAAAGGTGTGTTGAATTGTCATTTTGATTAGTTATTCGGTCAACTGTAATTGTTGATTGTGGTGAAGGAGATAGGATAGGTCGAGAGAACTTGCGCGGGCATTCAAACCTGTTTACTTAATACATGTAAAGCCAATTGAATCAACCCGGTTTAACTTCACATGTTCGTCTTTTTTTAGGGATAAACAAAAGATTATTTTTCGTTGTGTTGTTGGTCTATGTTAAAAGGGTATATTTAGATAAGACCTGATAAGGGTTTGAAACTTAAAACCCCATACTTATCTTTTTGGTAAAACTAAATGCCCATCCCCAAATTCTTCCAACCCCATTGTTTGTTTGATGGTGTTTGCACAGGGCCGAACCTATGACATTCAACTTTATTCTGAAAGTGTAAATGGTGATCGCAATGTGAGATTATGAAAACAGCTGATAAATTAATATTCGAATACTTACCTTAAATCCCAATGTATTATTATCAATCGATACACCTGATCAATACACGGACAAAAATGAGTATAGCTAATTTATACAGAATTTCTTAATATTATTCGTATTTTGGTTAAAAACAGGATTGCAGGCCCGTAACGTGTAAATTGGTACGTTTCCTAATAAATTTTTAGTAAAATGCGAATGTATTTTCACGATGTTGGAATACGTGTTCATAAAAAACCCACGTCTTCCTCGGGCGTCCCCAACGTCCACAATACACTACTGAATATCACTACATTGTGTTGACTTTTATTCTACTCCGTATCTCATTGCATTGCAGAGATAATGCGTAAAGTCTTTCGTGGGACTTCATCTATCATTCAAACTTCACTATTAAACTTTGAAATTTTCAGTGAAACGGTCCAGTATTTTCTACAGGGGACATTCATTTGTATTTACAAATATAGATAAAACTCTAAAAAATAGGTTTGATGTCCGACAGTTGAATTGGATATTGCGTGTTGCGTGCTTGTGACAATTACTTGATAAGCGCCGGTAAAGACGACCACCATGTGATAGTTCAAAGGAACCCTAGGGTTCCGCGGAACACCTTTTAGGAACCGCTGATCTGATTTTTGTTGGAGTTTTGTACCAAGGGGATTAATGTGAGAAGAAACGAAGCTTATTATTTTTTTGGTAAACTAATGTTTAAGACAAGATTTTTTTATGCATAGCACAAAGGTTAACAATTATTTTACAAGCAATAATTATTATATTTAAAAAAAAAAAAATAAAAAAAATAAAAAATAAATAAAATAAAAAATAAAATAATAAAAATTAAAGTTGGTTTTCTTCAGGTGAAAAAATGTAACAAGCAGTAATTGTTGAATGAAACACTAGTGTATATTGAATTATTTCGCGGATAAGAGATAAGCCGCCATAGCTCAGTGGTCAGAGCTGTCGACCGGAAATCGAAAGGACACGGGTTCAAGTTCCGTTGGCGTCATCATCAAGAGCTCGACCATTGCGTACTTGCGAGTCTGGTAAATTTAAGAGTACCTACATGACACACTAGGCATAATGACCTATTCTAATGTCACTATTCTTAAACAAATAATGAATGTACAAATTCCTAGCCCATTTAGTACAGCAAATGAATATACCAATGATATCGATATTTTTAATGTTTAAAACTTACCTCAACAATTTTTGGTCAAAATATCAATTCTGATAATTTCAGTTCATAATTACTATTTCTTTAACCAATTGTAATAGAAAACAAATGTTTTGTAACCATTGTTTATAACTCTTCTATAAAAAATGTAAAAGCCCTGTAATCGTATAACAATAATAATTAAAAGTAAGTGAATTAAAAGAAACGTAACAAATAATTATAAGCAGTTATTAGTCGCCCGAAATATTAATACAAATTGAAAATATCTCCCGAGTAAAAATAAATGCCGCCAACGGGAATTGAACCCGTGCCTTCTAATGTCCGGTCAGGTGCTCTGTAACCACTGAGCTATGTCGGCTTATTTCCAACCCGCCAAATGATTCAATATGTACTAGTACCCCAATCAACAATTACTGCTTATTATATTTTTTCCACCTGTAAACAACCAATTTTATTTTGATATGAAAGGCTTTGTTAGTGCTAAATTTCTCACTAGATGGCGTCGAGACATATTATATCTTCATTTATTGGTGAAATATTTTTGACTTGTCAAATATTATTATTTTTTAATTATAAACTATTGTTTATAAGACAAGGTTTTATCCATAGCATCACGGGGTTCCATGATAACTCAGCACAGTGACAATTCAACACACTTTTAAAAAGTGATATAAAGTCATTAGAAACGATGAACAAAAAAAATTAACCTAACCTACTTAACCGAGTTAATAAAGTTTTTGTTTCATCACTTTCCATGACTTTATATAACTTTTTAAAGATGTGATGAATTATCATTGTGATGATTTATCCGGTCACCGCATAAAGGATAAATGCATAAAACCTTGTCTTATAAACATTAGTTTATCAGAAATCTGTAGACCAGATTCGGTATATTTACTTAGAGCGTAGGGACCGTTGGAGGTCAGTTGGAGGTAAAAATCTGAAACCTGTTTTATCGCTACATATCTCATCTAAATATAATACATCAATGTTTACGGTCAAGTTGCATGGTAATGTTTCGACATGACTGAGCATTATTTATTTGCAATCAATAATAATAATAATATTATAATTATGTAATAAACGCAGGGTTCCCTAGTATATAAATACTGGAACTAGATTTCATTGCCACCTCAGAACAGGTTTTAATCATCTAACAAGATACACGGAGCATAATATCGCCCGATATTAAAATTATAATTGCATATTTGCCCTATTTGCACTTTTACAATATGTTATAATATATTTATGGGCATTAGCAATGTCATATTATATATCTAGTAGTTCTGTGAGAAGTACTTTGCGTCCAAAAAACTATGCTCCAATTTTTTTCTTATTTAATAAATCAAAACCAAAATTTCCTTTGAAATCTTAAGGTTTGTGAGTAGGTACTTAAATAATACCTACCTACTTAATTATAAATCATGTGATAATTTTATTTAACATTTCAAATAAGGAATTATTCAATTTGTCCAAAGAACTTTCTTCAGGCAGGTAAGTACCATAATATTGAAAAGCTTGGTCAAAATGTCAGTGGTTTATTTATGGTCAAAATTAGCCAGCCATCTAGTCAAAGTAAAGCTTGCTTGACCAATAAAATGGATGCAGCGAATTTTTGAGACGGGAACGGAACGTACAAACAAATTTACAGACAGGTGAAATGCCAAACGGTCATATTAAAACTGGACTTCGCTACGTTCATTCAATTATGGTACAAACTGTTAGGACGGGTTGTTTCGTAGAATTTGAACAATTCATCAAAATTCAACGTTCATTTGCAAATTTTTCATGCAGACGGCCGAACACGTGTTCAAATAAACACTGGTATTGATATTGACATACTTATATTGTAGCACGCCGTCATGATTTCTATTAAGAAAAGAACACGTGTTCTCGATATATTCTGAATGACTAATATTTTATCAGGAACTTAACATGCTGTCACTTTTTCAAAAGGATAATTTTTCTCCGTTCACGTACATTCTTGGGAATGAATCATCACATACAGATTATAACATACTCTCAGTATCGCCCTGGTGTAAGACCACTATTCAGAATTGAAACATTGCTTGAAATAGCTTTAGCCGTGTTTGGTGACCAGATCTGAATAGCCAGGTACTCTCCCAACTTCCTCTTTTCCATCTCCTTCCCCTCCCCACTACCTTCAGCCTCACAACATACCCCAATTGGGGATGCAATAGTATCACTGGTTCCAGATAGTTGGTAGCAGTTGGGACTCTTGTGCGGTATTCACATTTAAAAAAACTGGGTTAGACAAATTTACTAACACCAATATAATATTAAGGTGTGTTATTTATTTGTAAATCCGGTCCTATCATTGTTTGAATGACGGGTAAAAGGAAGATAAAAACAAAACACTGATGGTGGTTATTTGGGCAACTAACGAGTTCCTGGAATCATCGTCTGGTGATAAAAAATGGTCCGTCTTACTAAAAATAATATCATTACAGATAATAAAACTACATAACCTCACGTAATCAATTCACCCACCAACTTACATAATACGTATTTTATTATTTGTTAAAATTTTTATATTTATTTATAACTAGTTGTACCCCGCCACGCGTTTTTGTTGCTTACCCTATCTGAGCAGATAGAATAACCATTTATTTATTTATTGCATCTCACTATGCATAAAACACCTTTTTTCACATAAAAATCAACCTAACTAGGACTAAGCCTGGATTACGTCCAACTAGGGAATGCAATCCCGGTATACCGGGATCCCGAAATACCGAGATCCCGCAGACATTTTGCGGGACTAATCTCGGTCGAAAATTTTGCGGGATCCCGCTGGACTGGTGGGATTACAGAGAAGCTTCTACAACTGCATCGACGTCCAGTTCTTCCACATCGGCTCATTGTGAACCTCAACCATCAACTTTGGCAAAGAAGCATAAAATCACTGACCATTTTTCAAGCGAAATCAATACCGTCGAAAAGAGGGTATCACGAATGGTGTCTTAAGATGGTTTACCATTCCGAGTTTCTGTACCTCGTCGGAGTTGCGAGATCTTTTTAAAGCCGGGGGTTTTAACTTACCAACATCGTCTAATTCAATCAAATTAATGGTTATGAATTACGGCAAGACACTAAAAATGATGGTTATTCAAGATCTTTTAAAGCTGAAAGAGAGCAACTACAGATTTACCCTCACTTACTCTGAATTACTTCGAGTCCGGTGGATTAAAAGGCACATACCTTCAATTCACTTACAATGCGCTAATGACTCTTGTGCCAACCAGCGTGGAAGCTGAACGAGCTTTTTCAGCCGCTGGCTACCTTGTGTCCAATATCAAAAGCCTTTTATCAGATGACACAATTAATACTTTAACTTTTTTACGAAGCTATTTCCAAAATAATGTTAAATTAAACTTATGATGCTCATTGTGCAAGAATATTGTTTATCGTGTGAACGTTATTATTTAAATTTAAGTTTCAGTTCAGTTTCAGTTTCAGTGCCGGCAATCCGGGCGTTTATTTTATTTTCATTTGTGTACATAGATTTCTTTTACCCACCTCACTAGACAAAGTCTGTTCCGAGGCGGGTATGTTATGTAAATTTATGTCTTATCTTATTCTTTTCCAATTTATGACTTAAACTTTACCTATGTCTAACTAAAGGTATACCTATTAATAAATCATTTAAAATGTCCCAAATAACTTATTTTACTATAGGTATAAATTTAAAACTCTAAAACAAGGTTGGTAGATCGAGGTATTAGGTCTTTATTATACGATTGATTAGATATCTAAGTCCACTCTGCTGGATCCCGCAAATACCTGGATCCAGCGGGACTAAGATTGTTTAGTCCCGCAAATACCTGGATTGACATTTTCTTGCGGGATTGTATTCCCTACGTCCAACAGATGGCGCAGGTTTTTCAAAAAAGCATGTTTGTCCAACCGATTACGCCGTTTTTCAAAAGCAATTTCAATTAGCAAATAAAAACACACGCGTATTCGAATGCAACGTTGTATCAAAATATCAAAGCAATAGGTGAAGAACTTTAAGTTTTTGAACGAACGAACGCTTAAATTTTATTTATATAGATAGATAAAAAGACATTTTGTTTTGAATCACTTTAATTGTAAACCACATTATTAGGTGTTTATATTGTAATTACGGCAAGCCATAAAGTAAATAATATTTGTGTTTATTTATTATGAATAAAAACAAGACCGAACCTCACAATATGCACAGTGACATACTAAAGCGGGTGACAGATTACGATATAAGTTCAAAGGGAATTAAATAACTCCATATTGCTCGCCATACAATCCCATTCAGACCTGTCCCAAGTAGAAATATGATGTGTTATAATTGTGGGCGTGGCGACGATATGCGCTGTGATCTGCTAGCCAGGCTATATTTGATAATTATGCGACCTCATCTCCTACCTACGGCAAGAGAAGGGGTCAGAACAATTTATAGGGCGCCTTAATTACGCGGCTGTTTTCTGTCAAAGTGACAGCTCCCACGCAAAGAAATGATATTCCACGGCAGCCCCCTAATTGACTAAATCTTATAATATGATTATAGGTCCTTACTAGTAAACTAAGAATTACTTGATCTACTATTTTTCAGAAAAAAATGCTTGCGTGCTTTAACAGAAGTGAACAAATTGAAATGATTTATGTACCTACTTGGATGACAAAAGGTTACCTTTTAAGATTGTCATGGCTTCAAAATGTTGCTCTCATTGTCTTTCATATTATATTGTTATGATGCATTGGCGCTATGAGGATTTTGCACCGTTTTGAGTCCACCATGGACCAAGTATATCGATGAGGTGCACCGATATCGGTCCTCAGAAGCTATACGAAGATAACTTTCACCTAACTTTTCAAAACATTAAGCTATTGTACTTTCAATAGATTCATTTTATTTCTAATGTATATATACTGGGAAACATACTGACAGATGAAGAAGTAAACAATTCCATAAATTGGTGACGTTGTCATGCTAATAAGTTTAAACAAGCCATGCTATTATTACCTGTGAAACTAAAGACTCGCCGATTATTGGGAGATAAACGATTTTGGCGAGATTTAAAAGACACGATTGGCACATCAGAGAAATTGATGTTTTCTGTGAAATCATGAAACGGAAAACACTCCTTCATGTTTTAGTAAGAAGGATAGCATAAACAGGAAAGCACTATTAATGTTTATTATTATTATTTAATGAGCAGGTAGTATTTTGCTGATTCGCTCATTTCAGATATCACGAAAAGTTTAACAGTAGCTGAATTGTTTTAAATTTGAAAATAAGTTAATCCAAATAAGAATCCAATCAAGCTTAAAATTGATTTACACTTGTATCGATGACATGTTGTCTAAGTTTGTTTCATGCTTCCACTACTCTATAAGGAAGAAATAATTTATTATTATTTATTTATAATAACTTTTTAATAAAATCTCTGTACTGTTAATTTTTATAATATTTTCATAAACTCAAAAATTTGGATAAATTCTCACCTCAAAAATGGAGCGGATTTAGTAGGTTATTGTGTACGTTATCTACGAATTCAGTATTATTGAAGGTGTGTGTATGAATTTTATGAATACATATACACCCTTATCTTACTCTCAGGTAATGAAAATAATTAATTGGTTAAATTATTAGCTGAAAAAAAATATACAAAGAAAGCCATAATAATTCATACTTCTATCAGTCTCGAAATTCTTTCAGTGAGAGCAATTCTGTGGTACAAAATTACATTTCAGCACATAAATAACCCCTTATAATAAACAGGCTAGAACATAATCATAATACTCGTTTTAACTTTAATGAAGGACTTATTGTACCTAAGCATACAAATAAATATGGACAAAGAACGTTAAACTATATGATTTCCAGTTGTTTTAATATGTTACCTGCTGAAATTAAAAAAACTGTGCCCAAAAAAAACAATTGGTGAACTTACTGAAGATTTGGCTTACTGAAAGAATTAATCTGTATTAGCTCACAATGATATATTATTCTTTGTAAGCTAATACAAATAACAAAGACTTTTAAAATTGTTATTTATGTTTTTCATAATTTTCTTTTGCTATATTGATGTATTTTTTTAATTTTTTGTTTTATACATATAATTGTAAAAATGTAACTGAAAAACTCACTATAATAAGATTTATAATGTAAAGAACCCGTTAGACAAATTGCTAAAAAGCAGTTTATCGGGACTTTTTTGCCTTATATTTGTAAAGTGTGTAATATATAGGAAAAAAAAATAATATAATATGTCGAAAATAGAGATGTCCATTTAGAAACATACATAAATATAAAAATCGTTGTACTAAACAAAACAGTCGATTGAATTTTATAATAAATCACTCAGACACCAGACTGACATATTTTTTGTTTGGCTACTCAGCTGGGAGAAACAGCTTGACGTCTGAAGACAAAGAAGGAACCATTCTATGCTTAAGATTTTTTTGGACATCTGAAATCATCATGTCATCATTTTTTTTACATCCATATCGATGTATCTGTATCCATGCGAAAAAGTATTCAAACATATTTGACTAGGTATTTGGTGACCATTTAAAAGGTTTTGAAGATGGATCAGCCGACATTGAGAATGATCAGTTTTGTTTTTGCAATATTATATTACTACGTGTTTATTATTTTGTATTGTTTATCTTCGCTACTATATTCTGTATTAACCGAATACACAGGGTGTATGGAAACTAGCGGAACAAACGGGAAATCTAATTCACATTTGGAGTCGATTTTGTCGTGTATCTTTAATTTATTTAAGCTTTTGTTTTCCAGTAAATTGAGTCTGAAGTTTTTTTTCGAATTTGAAAATATGTCGTTTACTGTCTTTTAAAATGCATAGAATCGTGGGCTCGGCTTCAATAATGTTGTAACAAGTTTAAAGTGAAAGTTAAAGTTTTCCTAAAAAGGCAAATCTTTCAAAAAGTATTTGAAACACTAAAAAAAATAAATTATGTTTTTTGACTGTTCATGATTTTTGAGGTGATTTTCACGAAATCGGCGCTATATAAAATACCCAAATTTTACAATTATTATTACTAGCTTAGGTGTAGCTGGCGTTGCTGGGGGTTATCCTTAGAAGATAGACTTATACCTTTATGGTCTTTTCTGTAGGCCTTTTTAAGATATACAATTCCGTAGTAAGTTATTTTTATGTATCTCACAAGGTTTAGCCAGCGTTAGCAATGTAAGCGCCCTAAAATATGTTTTTACCGACTTGGTTACAAAACATCTCTACTTTTTACAAATATAATATGCGAGTATTATATATGTAAACCGTTCAGAAGAAATTCTCTAAATGATAGTGAAAACAGACGGGAATCGAGAAAAAATCCCTCGATTTTACGTTTGTATAACTTGTTTCCTGACACCGTATATACCATGTTATGTAACAACTGTTGCTGTCCACCCAACTGCTTTAAGAAATTAATAATATTGTTATGTCGTTCTCATTTATAGCATCATAATCTTACAAGTTTACGCCCATCACCTTACAGATTAAGTAGCCATTTGTAATGAACTCTAATGAACGAGAATCTTATCTGATCAGCTAAATAAATCTTATAGAGCGAATGAACTATTTTCTCAAGTTAATATTGATCCTTCTGAGTGGTTACATATAGTTAATATTGATCCTTCTGAATGACTATATGTAGTTAATAGTAT
Organism: Hesperophylax consimilis; assembly: GCF_061612785.1. Taxonomy (NCBI): domain Eukaryota; kingdom Metazoa; phylum Arthropoda; class Insecta; order Trichoptera; family Limnephilidae; genus Hesperophylax; species Hesperophylax consimilis. The sequence goes on from NC_142850.1 coordinate 6,989,947, forward strand.
TCTTCTGACTGGCTATATATTGTATATGTGTCTACACTGCATACAAGCAATTCATTTTAAAGAGGACACTTTTGAAAGGATTTGTGCAAAGGGATAGTGTCGAGAGTTTCGAAGAAGTTTTCGGTTTGTTAGCTAGTTTGGAAATGAAAATAAGCAAGGTTCTCTTTAAAATTATTTACTATTAAATGGTATTTTTTTTGAAGAAGAATTTATTTTAAACAAAGAAAGAACTTTAACCCTTCAGGCCTCGGAAGGCATTACTAGCCACAAACATCATATTCCATTAGAGGCTCTGAAGGACAGATCTGGCCGGGGCGTCCATACATTACTAGCCACAAACATCATATTCCATTAGAGGCTGTGAAGGACAGATCTGGCCGGGGCGTCCATACATTACTAGCCACAAACATCATATTCCATTAGAGGCTCTGAAGGACAGATCTGGCCGGGGCGTCCATACATTACTAGCCACAAACATCATATTCCATTAGAGGCTCTGAAGGACAGATCTGGCCGGAGCGTCCATACATTACTAGCCACAAACATCATATTCCATTAGAGGCTCTGAAGGACAGATCTGGCCGGGGCGTCCATACATTACTAGCCACAAACATCATATTCCATTAGAGGCTCTGAAGGACAGATCTGGCCGGGGCGTCCATACATTACTAGCCACAAACATCATATTCCATTAGAGGCTCTGAAGGACAGATCTGGCCGGGGCGTCCATACATTACTAGCCACAAACATCATATTCCATTAGAGGCTCTGAAGGACAGATCTGGCCGGGGCGTCCATACATTACTAGCCACAAACATCATATTCCATTAGAGGCTCTGAAGGACAGATCTGGCCGGGGCGTCCATACATTACTAGCCACAAACATCATATTCCATTAGAGGCTCTGAAGGACAGATCTGGCCGGGGCGTCCATACATTACTAGCCACAAACATCATATTCCATTAGAGGCTCTGAAGGACAGATCTGGCCGGGGCGTCCATACATTACTAGCCACAACCATCATATTCCATTAGAGGCTCTGAAGGACAGATCTGGCCGGGGCGTCCATACATTACTAGCCACAAACATCATATTCCATTAGAGGCTCTGAAGGATAGATCTGACCGGGCGTCCATACATTACTAGCCACAAACATCATATTCCATTAGAGGCTCTGAAGGACAGATCTGGCCGGGGCGTCCATACATTACTAGCCACAAACATCATATTCCATTAGAGGCTCTGAAGGACAGATCTGGCCGGGGCGTCCATACATTACTAGCCACAAACATCATATTCCATTAGATACTCTGATGGACTTATCTGACCGGGGTGTCCATACATTACTAGCCACAAACATCATATTCCATTAGAGACTCTGAAGGACAGATCTGATCGGGCGTCCATACATTACTAGCCACAAATATCATATTCCATTAGAGACTCTGAAGGACAGATCTGACCGGGGCATCCATACATTATTAGCCATTAACATCATATTCCATTAGAGGCTCTGAAGGACAGATCTGAACGGGGCATCCATACATTATTAGCCACAAACATCATATTCCATTAGACGCTCTGAATGACAGATCTGACCGGGGCGTCCATACATTATTAGACACAAACATCATATTCCATTAGAGACTCTGAAGGACAGATCTGACCGGGGCGTCCATACATTACTAGCCACAAACATCATATTCCATTAGATACTCTGATGGACTTATCTGACCGGAGTGTCCATACATTACTAGCCACAAACATCATATTCCATTAGAGACTCTGAAGGACAGATCTGACCGGGCGTCCATACATTACTAGCCACAAATATCATATTCCATTAGAGACTCTGAAGGACAGATCTGACCGGGGCATCCATACATTATGAGCCATAAACATCATATTCCATTAGAGCCTCTGAAGGAAAGATCTGGCCGTGGCGTCCATACATTACTAGCCACAAACATCATATTCCATTAGGGGCTCTGAAGGACAGATCTGACCGGGGCATCCATACATTACTAGCCACAAACATCATATTCCATTAGAGCCTCTGAAGGACAGATCTGACCGGGGCATCCATACATTATTAGCTACAAACATCATATTCCATTAGAGGCTCTGAAAGACAGATCTGACCGGGGCATCCATACATTATTAGCCACAAACATCATATTCCATTAGAGCCTCTGAAGGAAAGATCTGGCCGGGGCGTCCGTACATTACTAGCCACAAACATCATATTCCATTAGGGGCTCTGAAGGACAGATCAGACCGGGGCATCCATACATTATTAGCCACAAACATCATATTCCATTAGAGGCTCTGAAGGACAGATCTGACCGGGGCATCCATACATTATTAGCCACAAACATCATATTCCATTAGAGCCTCTGAAGGACAGATCTGGCCGGGGCGTCCGTACATTACTAGCCACAAACATCATATTCCATTAGGGGCTCTGAAGGACAGATCTGACCGGGGCATCCATACATTATTAGCCACAAACATCATATTCCATTAGAGCCTCTGAAGGACAGATCTGGCCGGGGCGTCCGTACATTACTAGCCACAAACATCATATTCCATTAGGGGCTCTGAAGGACAGATCTGACCGGGGCATCCATACATTATTAGCCACAAACATCATATTCCATTAGAGGCTCTGAAGGACAGATCTGACCGGGGCATCCATACATTATTAGCCACAAACATCATATTCCATTAGAGGCTCTGAAGGACAGATCTGACCGGGGCATCCATACATTATTAGCCACAAACATCATATTCCATTAGAGACTCTAAAGGACAGATCTGACCGGGTCGTCCATACATTACTAGCCACAAACATCATATTCTATTAGAGACTCTGAAGGACAGATCTGAACGGGGCGTCCATACATTACTAGCCACAAACATCATATTCCATTAGAGGCTCTGAAGGACAGATCTGACCGGGGCATTCATTCATTACTAGCCACAAACTTGATATTCCATTAGAGCCTCTGAAGGACAGATATGACCGGGGCGTCCATACATTATAAAAGTAGTTTTTTAAATATTTTTTTCTATAATGCGTAGGAATGTTATAAGTTCGCCACTGGAAAGATAAATAATTTTTCTTCTCAGTTTATCTCAAATATTTATACATCAATTACAAGGATAAAATAAAAATAAAAACTGTCAAAGGTTATGATTACGTATATTTTATTATTTTTTTATAAAAGGCATTAAAATTGAGGTGACAGTGTTTTTACTAATTGCCTACACAAAAGGAATTTTTTCGAAATTATGGACGTTTCGAGTCAAAGTATCGCGGTAAGTTTTTGTATAAACATCTTCATTGATATTAAAAAAATCATTTTTAGAAATATAAACGTTTATTTCAGGTACGAACAATTCAAAGATTTTTTTTTTCTAAAATATCATAACTTCTAAAATAAATAAACTATACATTGGGGGTGGTAAAAATATTTTAAAACCAGAAGAGTTAATAGAACACACCTGATTTGAATACATTATTGATATTACGTCTACTAAGTACTTAGTGTCATTAAATGTATCGCCAATATGCTTGCAGTTTATACATAAAATAAATAAATCTTTTTTCAGGATGGAAGCGACCAAAGGTGAACAAATTGTTGAGGTCAAATTCGTTACTTTGTTTTTTAAATCATTTCTTATCGGTGAACAGACTTCTAGTCGATGAAAAACAATACCAAATATTTCGGAGACTTGCTTTTAAAAGGGATAATGTTAGTTTAAGAAATATTTTTTTTGCGATTTCGACTCAAAATTAGATTATCTTTAAATTTATAAAATAAAATTTTAATTTCTAAAAAAAAATTTCAAATTTGGGATCCAACGTTAGGTTCACATAAAAAGAGCATTTTTTACATAATCCTCCTGAAATTTGAAAAACTGGCATAGGACCCTTTAGAAGCAAGATACAGATTTATGCAAAGAAATTTAAGAAATGTTTTTGACAGTCATCTTATTTTAGTGTTTTTTTTTAGAAAGTACATACACGTGGATACGTTATACCTATCAATCATTGGGACATAAGTTATGAAAATTAAATCGTTTCACAAAATATTTTTCTCCTATCACATCTTCGCCCTTCATCGATCCTCTACACCACAGCGCCCTTGAGGTGATTTTGCACAAAAACGGCGCTATACAAATGATCCAAATACTATTATTATTATTATCTCATGTTCAAACTATGCGTATCCCAATTGGGGGTGCCATAGTCGCACTGGAGCAAGTGAGATTATGGAAACCCCAATTGGGGTATGTTGTAAGGCTGAAGGTACTAGGGAGGAGAAAGAGATGGGAAAGAGGAAGGTGGGGAAGTACCTGGCTATTCAGATCTGGTCACCAAATAAAGCCAAAACCATTCTAAGCAACATTTTAATATGGATTACACCAGGGCGATGCTGATAATATTTTCCACTGTACATCTGGAACGTGCCGCAGATATACCATAAATTATTTTAAATGATTAAATTGTGAAATAACATAAATCAATCAATAAAATTTACTTACGAACGCGGGAATTTGAACCGGCGACCTCCGGATTGCTATTCGAGCGCCTCGCCCTTCTACCACGGAGACCGTTTCATGAACGTCGTATGAACATAACAGTGAAATAAGGTTATAATATTATCTTAAATCTTTAAATCAAAACCCGCCTCACGACGCTGCCCAACCGGGTTGCGACATTGCTCCCCTGCCTTAACACTGTACAGTCTGGGGCGCTCTTCTATGGATCAAAAAAGTAGCATTTTGCTGCTTGTTTCCACGATTGATTAAAAAATTTAAAAAAAGGCCAATTTTTGTGTTCACAAACTTCAATTTATATGAAGAGCTTGAATACTATAAAGACATAAAATAAGTTTATTCTCTCGTTACGTGTGTGAGATTTTCAAAATTCGAACCGCTTTGTTGTGCATTTTGAAAATAATCGTTTTAAAAAATAATTGTTCCAAATCTAAGCGAGTAATAAATACTTACATACCAATATTCACCAGAAGATTATTTTTTATTACGTATTTGAAATGTGCAAATTAAAATTAATACGTTAGAAACAGTTTCTCAGTTTTCATATTGGCAAGTCAAGATTTAGTTACGTTCCGTGATTTTCTTAGTTTAGAAAAGGCATAGTTACTTTCCTTCTCGAGTATCTACTTATTAAGACACCGTGATTTAAAAAAGTTTTAGACATATCAATTCCTAGGTTCAATGCTCGTGATATTCATCTATACAACATTATCACATTTCCTAAACTTTTACTTACAAACACTATCGACAATATTATGATTTCATGAGGAATATATATCATGTTTTGTAATTATTTATTTTATTTAAATCTCGTTGCTAGGTTATGAAAAAAATATTGATTATCCCAGAGAAAAAGCCGCAAAAATACATGACACAAGAGCACACTGATAGCGATTTTTAGAACACAAATTTTACGCTTTATGAAATATTTTTACAGTCTGACTAATATATGTAATTATTAGTTAGTGTTAAAACTATTTTATTCAAAAACTAGCTGATATGTAACCGGCGTTACTGGGGAATATCTTCAGGAGATAGACTTATACCATGGCCACTTTTCTGTGTGCCTTTTTTAGATACAAAATTCCGTAGTAATTTTTTTTTGAAGTATCTTTATCTACTTAACCAGCAATTTCTTCCACACACTTTTCCACAAATGATCATCTAGTCAATCAACATTATGCAAGTGCATTATATAAGCAAAATAAATACAAAACAATACAAGAAGAACACGTCAACTCACCAGAGATCAAATGGGAAAATAATTCACCGACTCCAGATATTTTCATATCAGAGGGTTCGGCTCGGTAGAACTCCTAACAGGGCCTATAAATCCTGCTGATCCCTCAACATAAATATTTAAAAAATCTTTCTTTATCCTACATGTATTCAAAATGACCGACTTTTGCATCTTTATACATAATTTTTTTAGTATGAGTATTAGTATTACACATATAAACTTTCCGGAAGAAATTCTCTAAATGATAGTGAAAATCCTATCAAAATACATTACGTAGCTTAAGAGATCTATGCGCACAAACGAACAGACGCGGATAGCGACTGCTTTATACTATTTAAGAGATAGTTTGTCAAACTAATGTAAACATAACGCTGATCTGAAAATAATTCCACTAAAAATACAAACACAAAATTGTTGAATTTCTGATGAGCCATAGATAAAGCGATCACACTCGAACACATCACATTTTACAAAATTATTTTATTTGTTCTGGAACAATGACAGAGAAGCAATATTTGTTCAGAAAAACAAACAATAAATCCGATTATGAGAAGTCCAAACATTCCTTTGTGGCAAGGTAGGTATATTTTGAAAATAATTATAAGACAACTCAATGGAATTAGTAATGATGAATTTTTAGAACACGTTAAATCCATAAAACATTCAGCAACGAATGAAGCATGGATATCACTGATTGTTTGTTTGACCTGTGGAAATTTTCGTTTCTCCCCGTCAGGGGGCGAAACCAATCGGTGGCAGGTTGATATAAAAAGACTGACCGACTTGGAACGGGCATCAGTTTGATTTTGGTATTCCTTGAGGTATCAACGTGAAATATACAGACATGAAGGCATTCTTTTTCGTATTTGCGTTGTTCGTGGTCGTACAGGTGAGAAATGTTCCATTTTAAAAACTTACTTCTGTACATTTTTTAAGCATATTTAACTATTTAAACTTATTTCACTTTTTCAAGAAAAAAAAACTTTAATGAATTTACGCCATAGTTCTTGATGATTGATGGTGTAATGGTCAGCACAGTTGCTTTCCATGCAGTTGATAGGGGTTCAATTCTGACAGTGGTTTTAATTTTTACACGGAATACTTTTATTTTTTTAAATAACTTTTATGATATCTTGTGATTTTTCATGGTCTGCTTTAACTAACTTTAATTAAAAAGTTGTTTAAATATATTTGTTAAGTATTCGTCACCTCAGTTGAACAAGGTTTCAACTGATTTTTTTTTAAATGACCGTTGATTACAAAAATATTTTTTTTGCTCATTTCTAAAATCAAAATAAGTTTCTGGAACCTATAAACATCAAACTTTTAAAGATTCCATTTATTTTACAGGGTTCTAACATCGCTTTGAACCTTTTGCCATCGCGATTTTGTTTTTACCTGACAATTGATAGTTGTTCCGAGGCGCAGTGTATGTCGTACTTTGGTTGGATATCGTTCTACCTTCGCCTTACCATTTTTTTGGATTTTAAAGTTTGCGAAGACCAAATCTCGTAATCTATTTGACAATTTCTGATTTTAAAAGAAAATATTTTAATGCGACTTGGCCCTATCTTGGAATAGCATTAAGGAAATGTGGTTAGAACCTTATGCAATTAATTATTATGCCTTGGCTGGTTGCATATGGTTCTATCTGCACGTCTAGGTATATTTTGAATTCAACATTCAATCTTTACCCTCAAAATCAGAATTTGTTAAATAGATAATGAAAAATCGTCTCTGCAATTATGACACATCAAATCTCAGAACAACGTAAAGTGCGGTTAAAACCCCGTCCAACTGAGGTAACGTATTGATCTTTTAGTTGATGCTAACTGTTGAGGTCCTTAAGGTTTAAAATCGTAAAACATAAATCGTCTAATATTTTAATATTCTGTGATAAAATTGCATAGCATCAGAGAAAAACAATTGATCACTAATTAGACAGTCAAAAAAATAATTGTCAAAGCGCATTATTATTTAAAAAATCAAGTCATGTTTTTTTGCATTTTCACAAGAAGAAAAAAATGTTTTAATTTAAGTGCTTCTATAATACGTGCATTTAAAAATTACCTTTTTGGTTTAAAATTAAAAAAAAATACACAATAATAATTTTACCATTTCAACGCATCGTAAAATGTAAACTTGTTTATGAATTTCTTAACTTAAAAACAAATAGTTTTTACTAGACACTATACGGTTTTATTGCTCTAATTTGTTAAAAATACAAAAACTGTTATATATGCGGAATGACATCCGTGAATCACGTAAAATCGATCAACACTATGATTTTGTTCTGCTCTAGACAAAATGATATTTACATAAATTGATTTTCATTTTCATCTCAAAATAACACAAAATACGTTAGTGCAATACATCATACTACTTTCCCTACGAAATTATTTGTAAATTATTTTCTGCCAATGCTATCATCATGATTTTAAAGAAAACCTTAATAAACGTTATAAAACATAGCAATTCTTATAGGATCATACACTATATTCTCTCTGAAACCTTTTTAAAATAAAACTTCTTAAATCTAAAGATAATTGTCCAAAATAATGAAACCATTAAAAAATAATTAAATTGTTTTTTTTATTCGAATCTCTCTAACTAACAGGATATAAGCAAAATGGTTTTTCATTATTATTTGAACATAAAATAACTCGTACATATTGTATATTGTTGATTAAGCCTCCGAAACAACATAATTAGTTTTGAAATTTAGCCTTACACCGAGCTTATTATTATTGTGCAGTTTAATTTCAAGAGATATTTAATTATTTAAATTTGCTGTAGCAGACTGCATAAATAAATAATAATCAGTACAGTTTTTGATATTGTTTACTCATAACTCATAATACCTAATGGTTCTTCAACAGAAAACATATTGATTTATCACCTCAGAATGAGATAAAAACACATTTTATAGTATTTCGTTATTTAATAATGGTTTTTAGGTAAGAGAATACTTTCAAATACATTTTTATTATAAAGTTAGCCGTAAAAATAGTGTTTAGGTAAAAGGTTGTTAAGGTGATGCACTACGTCGTGTAATATTTTAAATTGAGCCGCTATCAATAACAACCCTTAAGATGGCGATAAGGTTTAAATTCCCGCTTAACACCATCCGCCTGTTTTGATTTATGCAAGAAAAAAACATGGCCAAAAAGTACCTTTTATTTTATTTTGTGGATGTTCAGGCATAAATATTTAATTTTTTTCCGATCATTTTATAAATAACTTAATTTGCCACATTATACAATAAAATCATAACCGAAAATGAATTCGTAAGTGGGAGATTTTGAACTTTAAAGCAGTTTTCAAAGGCCTATACATTATTTTTTTCTGTGCTTATAAAAAGACTTACATAAAAAAATACTCCATTATTTTAAAGGTCAAGATGTATTCTACTCGCAGTATTTAATAAAAGCGTATGAAACATTTCTAGGCGATCAAATTATCAAACCAAAAACACATGATTTTGCATTACTACGTATGGTATCGCCTTAATTAAGTCCGTCATTACTTTTCTGAAATACAAGTTTGCAATCAATACCGCTTAATAAATGTACAATATAAAATGTGGTTGGCTTTAATACCAACAAGTCTCGATACCCATGTTTTATCTCAATGTAAAGTAAACTTGAACTGATTATTAAATCCCAGTATTTAACGACCTTTAAAAGAGGACAATGTCGACTACCCATACTTATTAGTAATAGATTATAGTAATTAATGTATTTTTTCGTTCCACCAGGGTCTGACCGACGAGCAGAAGGAGAAGCTGAGGTCCCACGGCAAGCTCTGCATCACAGAGACCGGGGTTGACAAGGCTGAGGTCCAGAAGGTCAGGGATGGAGACTACACCTCCTCCGATGAGAAGCTGAAGAGCTTCGCCCTTTGTATGCTCAAGAAGATCGAACTGGTCGACAAGGATGGCAAATTCCATAAGGACGTAGCCGTGTCCAAGGTCGCTGATGAAGACAAGGTCAAGGTGGGAGAAGCAATCGACAAGTGCCTGGCCCCTGACTCCATTGTCAACGAGGAAACCGCCTGGGCTTACTCCAAATGCTACCACGCAGCAAGGCCCGATCATGCCATCTTTTAAATTAAAACTCCTAGTTCCGATACTAACCAACTATTCATCTGCACCTCGCTCGCCATCCTACGCAGAACTCCTTTATCCTGTCTATAAAATAATCTAACCTACAATATATGAAGCAGTTATTATTTATACACTAGTATTATTAAATCACCACTGATTGTAATACAAAAGTATTATGTTGATTAAATGTGTCATTATCTGTATCACTCTGTTATCTTGTTCATACGACCCATACCCACATTATTATGAAATAAAATCATTAATCACTGGATAAATAAAGTTCTTTGATTCCTATTTTTACCAATGCACCAAACCCTTATTTTTAAAGCTTATGCAATTGTTATAAATAAAGTTCTTTGATTCCTATTTTTAACAATGCACCAAACCCTTATTTTTAAAGCTTATGCAACTGTTAAAATTGGACAGAAACATTAACCCCCCGCATACCCAATTTCTACCGATTTATAACAAGTTTCTCGTTAACTCTTAGTTTTTAAGTTCCAAAAAAATATATGTTACTTTTGAAGATAATATATACGTTTGTTATGCCGAAACGTTAATTATAAAAAATCCCCTTGATAAAAAAAAAATCGCAAAGTAAGCTCCGAAAATATTTTAAAACACGTTTTGTTCTGTTATAGGCATGACAAAATTCACACAAATGCAACTAAAGCATTTTTTGAGAGATTTTTGCTATATTTAAAACGAGTCGTGTTTTATTAAATATTTTCTCAATTTTCGCTTAATTATTATCCTTTTTTTAACATTAGCGCGCTCCCTCTAACATTCGTATTTACATATCTCCTTTTCAAACCATCTTTGAACGCTTACTACGAGGCTTTCATTAGATAATACCTACCCGATAGACATAGCCTTCGTGGAAGTGTCGAACATAAATGATTTAATCATTAATCATGGATCAGTAAAAAATGACCTACCGTAATGCAATGAAGCAGATCCGTGAAATTTGTATGCTTTTTGGCTGTCAAGGTTGCTATAAGAACAAAGTCATAAGAAACGATGTTATATCGTGGGTCATTTAAAGTGCGGCAATTACATCGATAAGAATATAATTTGATGATAAATATAATGAAAAATAATTGTATAATTTTTACTTTTATTTTGGCCAGTAACTACCGCAAAAGCTGACATTCATTTTGTTTTTTATTTAATTTTAATTTTATTGATACATGATTTAGAGAGTATGTGTGGTTTTGTGTGATATTTCACGCTCCATGCTAGGGATGACCATTGACCATGTGTTATGGCGGGTGAATTTTACAGTTTGCGGACATAGAATCTATACATTACTATAATATAAAATAGAGAAATAAGAAAAATGATGTAAAGCTAGTTTGGGTTGCAAGAAGAGGATGGAGAAGTTAGAGAATTATAAGAAGTTGAAAAATTTCAGAATTTTTTATGTAAATAGATCACACTAATTAATTATGTACCTACATACTATACCGCTAAGTTAGGGAATAAAGATATATTATGTTTTGTCTGAAAGGTGATTAAATTGATAGAGTGTAGAATGAATGGGTATTGTAGTTGTAATGTATTCCGTGTTTTTTAAAGGAATGGGGTTGACTCACGGTTTTTAGGTTTTCAGGGATAAGGTTAAAGATTTTAGGAGCTAGGAAGAAAAATTGTCTTTGAGCTGGCGTGGTATGTAGTAAAGGTACTTTTTAGTGGCCGTTGGTTATTGTTCTGGTTGTGTTGTAAGAGAGTTTTATTTTTATATTTGAACAGGAAATGTACTAGCGAAAATTTTAGGTGGAGTTGTCGTATGTTTAAGACCTTATACTCTATGAGAAGTCAAGTGGAGGGGTATCTTGTCGGTCGCTTGTTAATGACACGTATTACCATTTTTTTGGCTTTTAGAAGAGGTTCAATGGTAGACTGTGCACAGCCACTCCCGATTAAGCTAGTAGGGATTGGCAGAGAGCGTAGTATAAAGTTTTAAGAATTGAGGTGGTAAGGATATTTCTTAGATTTCGAAAAGCATAAGAGAGCTTGCGGGTACGTGGGGTTAGACTGGCCAAGTGCTGATCCCAGCGAAGATGTTGATCAATGATGACCCCTAGATATTTTATGTGTATTTCACAAGGATATATATTATTTTAGTTTGTTATAAATAATTATAATAATATTTTGATGATATGTATAGCGCCATTTTTGTGCAAAATTACCTCAAGGGCGCTATACAAATATATAATGCATTTCTACAATGATCTATGTTATTACTAACTATATATGAAGATAATATACAGTACAATACTTACCTGGTACGTCACTTGAGATAAACACTGAATTAAGTTTTTATTAGAAAAATTTAGAAACAGGATTTAGGACATAATTGGAAAATTGGATATAACTGAACTTTCTCTCAGGAATGGTATATTTAATTTACGGGTATGACAGCTTAAAAAGGTAAGTTTTTAGTTAAGACCTGAATGCTGTAGGACTTGTTATGGATCATAGTTCTGAGAAAGTTTATTCCAAGCCTTCGGCCCAGATGCTCCGAAAGCGCGATCACCAAACTTAGTATTTGACTTGCGCTTAGGTTCCATCAGTCGGCCTACAGCTGAAAATGTTGCTGATCTCAGAGTTGACTGCCTCAGACCAGTGTTTTCCGGGACGCATAGTTCAGAGATGTAGGGTGGGGCCATTTCATTGATGGATTTTAAACACCATCCAGCACAATTTGTACTGGATTCTTTCAGGGCACTTGAGCCAGGGAAGGTTACGAAGGTGTTCTGAAACGTGCGAATATTTAGAAACTAACTAGGTACCTACCTACTTATTTCTTAAATTACATTTTTTTGTGTTAAGATGTAGAATTCACGAAAAAAATTTATGTGACGGATGGTTTAAAAACTATGCAATCATTTTTATGCTCCCCGTGGTCCTCCCCGTCACCGACAGAATATAGAGTGTTTTATCTCTCAACCTGCAGGAGTAACTTACAAATGGTTATGCCGTGGGGAGGGCAATTTCGCTGGTAAACAGAATCAATTTGGATTTCAAAATATTTGGCAAAAATGGAGCTACAGGGTTTTCCAACAAGAGGTGTTATTTTTATATTCAATCGTAAAAGATCAATGGTTTCGTTGCTTGTGTGGCACTTAGCGCCGTTTTGTTGAAAGTAAACATTGTCCAGATCAATACTATCTAATTTTGGCCATAAAAAAACTTTAATCATCTCTCGATAGCGCAATCTATTCACCGTAACTGTTGCTCCAGCCTCATTTTCGAAAAAGTAAGGTCCAATGACTCCGCCAGACCATAAACCGCACCAAACAGTCACACTTTGAGGATAGAGGCTTTTCAACAATAACTTTTGGGTTTTCCGAGCCCCAGATGCGACAATTTTGCTTGTTGACGAAGCCACCGAGGTGGAAATGGGCCTCATCACTCAAGATGATTTGCATTTGATTCACTCAAGTGAATTTTAATAATTTCAATGCGTTGTTGAAGTGTGTATCTAATTGCTATCCGCTATTTCGGTAGGTGTTACTTTTGAAGCTGTCATTTTTTGACATTTAACAAGTAAAAATCTACGCCATTAGTAAAAATGGAACGATACATACCCCCCATACACACAAGCCCTGCTTATTTATAGGGGTACATCAAATACTTATATTATATTATGTAATTAATAACTGTATTATTTTGTGTAATGTAATTCGTGTATCTTTTTTTACTAATAAAAAAATACACTTGTACAACTTTCGATTCATCATTATATATTTCACTTCTTCTTATCTTTTATCGCTGTATTAATGTAGCTATGTTCTATAAAACACCCAATCTGGCGTAATAAAGGTTTGCTAAATACAAACATGCTTTTCATGTTCATGTTTATTTTTATTAATATCAACAATGTTACTACACATTGTTCTGTAACTACTTTCAATTAAGTAATTATTTCGTACTTATGTTATTATTTATTATATACAATTATTGAACTCTTTTGTACAACAGAACTTGTATTGTACGACCGGTCGGTGGCCGAGTTGACATCGCGCTTGGGTCCCACTCGGGCGTAGTGTGTTCAATTCCTCGGCTGGCTAAGTCCTCCATCACAACACAAGCAACATTTTCAGCTTACTGTGGTGCTAGTAGGAGATTTTCAAATATTGTCAGGTTATTCATAACCCGGGAATGTTTGTCTTTCTTTTAAAAAAAAAAAAAATTGTACTTGCTTATATTGTTCATACTAAACTTAGTACGTTACTTGCTGACGTGCACCCGGTTTTGCTCGGGGACTTATGAATGCTTTGGAGTAAATTTTTGAGGTTGTGATGATCTCATAAATTTTAGCCAGCGTCAGCTGTAAGCGCCCGAAAACAAATTTACGACTTGATTACAAATCATCGACTTTTTTATATTTTCCATAAATATTTATTTATTATTTATTTTATTTGGTACAATATTTTTTTACATTTCAAAGTTTTCCAGTAATGTTGGCCTCACTGGGTGGCTTGCCCGTGCTGAGGCCTTCATTTTATAATATGAAAATATAATCTAAATACAATCTACAATATAAGATAAAATAATACATTTAATATATAATCTTGTGTGTTTGTGAGTGATGTGTGTTTATATTGGTTTTGTGTGTTACGTGTAGGTTTTATTTTTATTTTATGCTATGACATTTTGGTAATATTGTCTTTTTTGTTGTTTAATCCATTTTGTAATTTTGTGTGTGAATTTATTTTTATTTTCCTCAATTTTAATTTCAATTTTTAGACTGTTGAAAGCTTTTATAGCATGGTATTGGTAGTGTATTATATATATAAACCTACCGGAAGAAATTTTCAAAATGATAGTGAAAACCCTATCAAAAACGTCGTGTAGTTTAGAAGAACTAAGCGCACACACAGACAGGCGCGGATACAACTTTATTATAAATACCTACACTTATTTTATTGTACTCCTGAACAACTTACCTATAACAATGTACATATATTTTTTTTATTTAATATTTGAAAAATATATTTTTTTTACATAGATAAATACAGGATATTAACAAGATATAAAACAATAGAAATTAAAGTAGCCTTTCCTCACCGTAAAGATGCTCTTGTGTTTGGTGAGGGAATTCTAGTTCAATTATGTACATGTTGGTATTGGTAAATAAATTATTAAGAAACAACACAAGATTTAAACAATATTACTTCTAGATGTAAGTAGTGAACGTATTTTGGATTTATAATAGTTTAAGGTATTTTTTTAATTTAAGGTGAAATTCCAGAATGTTTTCGATATTTTTTAAATTTAATGGAAGGTTATTAAAATAAATTATGCCTATATAGGTACACGTAAAAGTCTTCCAGGTGTTAATGAATAAATAACGTATTATTATAAAGCAATAATTATTAGCCTGAAACAACTATATAAATTAAAAAAAAAAAACAGTGAGAAAATACATGCCGCCGACGGGAATCGAACCCGCAGCTTTCTGACTGCCGGTCAGGCGCTCTACCAATTGCGCTACGTCAGCTTATTCAAAACCAGGCTACACTATTTTTTTTCCTAAATATTTGTTAACCTTTAAAAATAAAATAAATAAATATTTCAATAATATATCAACTAAAACGAACTAACCAATGGTGGAAAGAACTAACACAATAAATAATAAAACATAATTAAAATTAAAATACGGTGTAAAGTTCACCATTTTATCGAATTTTGGTATTGAGCAGACCACTTTCAAATGAAACTTAAACACTAACGCTCACATATCTCTACCCACCTAATTGTGATAGGAATAAAGTAAATAACTCTTTGTCGTCAACACATTTTATTACGGCGGTTAGCATGCACGTAAATGTTCAGATAACCCCCAAAAGCTATCAATAATTTCTTCCAAATGGGATCACTGGGTACCAATTTACAAGCAAGAAGTGACAAATTATTATTACAAAAAAAGACCATAGCAACTATAACTATCGGTATTTATACAGGATGTTAAGTGACGTACTTGAATTAACTCGTTGTCCCACGGGTAGTCTAGCAGTCGACATAAACCGAGTGGTGCAAAACCCTGCGCAGAAAATTAAGTTCGCTGTAGAAAGGTAACGGTTTGCAGCACAATTCAGCATTCGGTTTATGTCGATTGCTTACCGACACGTGGGGCGACGGTCTTACTTTAACCTGTGATTCCTGATATTTTATAATTTTATCTCATGTGGATTTTTGATGTTTTTATTTCTTTTTATTTTATCTGAATACCGGACAAGCGTTCCCAAGCGTCTGGAGTGAGACACTATTATTTATTTATTATTTGCCCACGATCATTTTCTTACGTTCATTTGATTATGATCATTTTGTATTCGATCAGTTTGCTTACGATCATTTTGTGCTACAATTCTTCAAAACAGTTGTATTTTTTGCAATAATTTGGTTTATGTTTTCCATTTTTCTACCTACAAATATTATGGGTACCATCTTTCAATCATTTTGGCATTAGATTATTATCGCTGGACCGTAAATCACCACGAATCACAAAATTCGTAATGAGCGCAATAATTATTATAATTAGCTAATATTTTCATTGTGTAGAATAGATACCTATCTATTTTATAAAGGATATCAATCTTTTGTCGGAATACAACGTGATTTGGTAGATTTAGATCATCGTTTTACTTGTTGGAGTGGGTAGGTACCTATGCGTTTCGATTTGACGTTTTGTACCCAATTATTATTGTCTAGTGAATTATTCTGTCACAGAAGCATTATGAAGATAATAATGTTTTTTTACATTAGGAAAATTATTTTGTGTGGATGTCAAATTTGGGAATGCCGTGTGAGGGTCTTTTTAGGGAAAGGAAGGAGAAGAAATTCTGGGAAGGAAAAAGGTATGAGGGGTGAGTAGAAATCTGTGGTCCATGAGTGACGC
Organism: Hesperophylax consimilis; assembly: GCF_061612785.1. Classification (NCBI taxonomy): domain Eukaryota; kingdom Metazoa; phylum Arthropoda; class Insecta; order Trichoptera; family Limnephilidae; genus Hesperophylax; species Hesperophylax consimilis. The sequence continues at coordinate 7,006,766 of NC_142850.1, forward strand.
GCGGATAAATCCATCCTTCTAACTACGTCAAGAGAGAGTCTGGCTGGAGAGGTCAAAAGGTCTCCATCTACCAGTCTATACCAGTTGGTAATCTAAAAAAATAGTTCTCGGGGCGGCGGTACCCATACCCGCCTTAATTCAACACACCTTTAAAAGGTGATATACAGTCATTAAAAGCGACGAAAAACTTACAGTCTCGCTGGCGTCAGACGGTTGGGAGCTGTTGGAACTCTTGTGCGGTATTTATATAAAAAAACACCACTCTCAAACGAAAAATGTGAAAAGAGAGAAAAAGCTTCTACATAAAAATAACAGCCAAAAAATATGCATTGGTATAAAACGAGGATAGTGTTGGTAGCTCTTCATAGAAGTATGTTACAGTTAAAGATGAAGGAAGTTGATATGGTCGAATTAGCTTAGTGGCCAGAGCAATACCCCAACGAGGCAGAGGTCCTGGGTTCAATTCCCATATGCGACCGAACCTTTTCTGTTTTCACATTTTTCATTTGAGAGTGGTTAATATTGTCTTCAATGATCAGATACACTCTCTTTTGGTAAAATATTGATTATCTTTTATAAACAGTTGAATAAATTTCGGCGTACCTATTAATCACAATACTTCGAAAGTAAATAAGAAAGTTCCCTTCTATGAAATTTAATTAATATTTTCTTAATTCTCAATAAAAACCCCAACTGTCTGGAACGAATGCCAATAAAGCATGACTGAAAGGATCCTCAGAACATGCCCCAATTAGGAATGTGAACAGTCTTAGTGGCTCCAGAAGGTTGGGAGCAGTTGGGACTCTTGTGCGGTACTCAAATAAGAAGAAATGAGAAATGCTTGTTTAAAATATTCGAAACAAGTTACAAATAACGAGCATTGTTGACATGGGAGTAGAAAGAAATGCATAATATTATTTTCGCATAGGGAAAATTGTTGTTCTTTGGCTCAGTCTGTCTGTGAAGGTAGTGAAACAATAGTGCATTTTGCCATTTCTTCCAACAGATGACGGTTTTAAAAAAAAAGCATGTTTTTACCTGTCACAAGTGACATCTATGTGATATAGGTATATAAAATACACATATTCTAATGCACAATTGTTTTTACCTGTCACAAGTGACATCTATGTGATATAGGTATATAAAATACACATATTCTAATGCACAATTGTTTTTACCTGTCACAAGTGACATCTATGTGATATAGGTATATAAAATACACATATTCTAATGCACAATTGTTTGAAAATTTCAAAGTAATCGGGGAAGAACTTTCAGATATTTAAGATTTTGAACAAACGAACAATTGTCATATTTATTTATGTTTATATAGATCCATGCTATAGATAGATAAATGCTAATGTCACATTCGCTGTGGAACACGATTCCTTTTTTTTAACTTTAACAGGAAGCCTTGAGGAAAATAACTTTCTTCAGGGCCTATGTCATCTTTGGGGAAGCATCCCTGTGATGTATGGTAAAAAGTTGGGTATTCTAGCGATAGATGGCACCAGCCATAAAGCTTACTCCAGAGTCCGACAGATGTCGCTAGAGTGTAGCAATTGCCTGTGGAGTATCCTTGTCAGACTTCAAGCTTGAAGAAACAGAGAATTACCAACCCTCGGGTACTGAACAGTATAGCTAAATCCAGACTTAATTTATTGTAACGTAAATAACGCAATAAAGAGTAAAGAATCTTTTACTTAATCAAGAGTTCCCGATACACACTAAATCTGCTAGTAAGCAGAGATATAACAATGTGTGGAGTGTCTTTTTAAGGAAAGGAGGAGAGGAAGTTCTGGGAAGGAATAAGGTATGAGGGGTGGGTAGGAATCTAGGGATCAGTGTGTCCAGGATTGACGGACTTATGAATCTATCCCTTCCACTGTAGTGCAAGGTGATGGATCGAGAGATCAGTTGGAGAGGTAAAAGGGTCTCCCCAAACCAGCCTCTCCCGATCTGGCATGCTACGCCGCTGATGGACAGGCTCATCTTGAACACACCTTGCTCGTCATCCTTGCTCAGTCACCAAACGTAGCGAACCGTCTAATTTAGTCTATGAGCGAATCACTTGGGATGACCTATGGCAGCGGTGATGATTATCCAATAAATGGTTCCCAGGGCGGCCGTACCCAAAACCGCCTCCCTAATTGAATGATGAAAGTTTCCCAAATTGAAAAAACGGTAATAAAATTTTGCAGAAATAAAAGAAATTTAATAGAGGTGACCTAAGAGTGTTATTCTTATTTATTGCATATTCGTTAGTAAGATAAATCTAATGCGTGGTACAGAAGAACATATTTATAATAAACACTACTTTTATAAAGAGTTTGTTTATAGTCTGTATACGATTGTTAAGGCAAAATCCATTTAAGGATTGAAATCCACTTAGCTATACAATTAGTGACACTATTGCTTACCAATATTTCACTGAAACAAGTTCTACTAGCGATAATCGGTGCGCGATGCACATACACCGGATTTTGTGATTTCCAAAATCGGACTAAATGGACGAACAAAAGTGGAATATGTTTTTTCACTGTTTCTTTTCAATGTATCATCAATCACCGGTTTCAGTCATCACAGCCATCTTCAGAATTTCTTTTACGTCTAAAATATGTATTTAAATAAGTAAACATCAATTGTATACATTTGACGTTAGTTTTCCTTGATGACTTTATTGAGTTTTCGCATTACTAACTGTACCTGTACCGGTTGCTACATCGCTCTGTGATGCATCTCATACCGCAATACAGCAACAACATAATATCTATAATATTTATCTATAATATTATTATGCGATCGTCTGGACGGTCTGGGCCCTCTGATTGGTCGAATTCAAATAATTTGTTTCCGGTAAATTCCGCTAACTTGAAAATTAAGACCCAATTTCATACTAAAATAGGATCACCAGATTTCTTCAAAAGCATCGTTTCTGCTCATATAATTTTTGGATAATATCGAAGAAAATATGTTTTAGAGAGTTCATAATCCATTGGATTAATTACATTACAATGAAAATTATCCACAGTTACGTGATTATGTTTGACGTTTATAAAAAAATCACGCGTTCCTTCAATATGGCCGATACGCACGGCTATAGATGGCCGACAGAGCGCACCTCTGGCGGTATAAAAACTAACCAAATGACCGGCGCGAATATTTAAATATGCAGCTCACAATACTTGACTACTTACCATTAACAAGCGTTTAATAAGAAGATTTCTTCTGGAAGCTTATCACTTTGTAATGGCATTTTTCATTATTATTTATATTTTTTTTGCTTATTAATTATATCTGATTTTATATTGACATGTTTTCTAATTTCAAAATTATTTATTTGCGATGCTTTATATCCTGAGTGAAGTATTTTAAGACCTGAATTTTTATCGAAAGAATGATCATTATTCAAAAGATGATTTGCAAACTCAGATTCACTATTTCCATTTAGAGCTCTGCGATATTCTTTAGTTCTGACTTCAAAGTTTCTATTGGTTCTACCTCTGTAAAAGAAATTACAATCATCCCAATTGAGTTTTTAAACTCCTGATTTTTTTGTTTGAATTTTGCTTTATTATTAAGAATATATTTCTTCATTGTTATTAGTGTAAAACGCCAGTTGAATAGTACCAGGATTGTTTTTATATATAATTTTAGAAGTATCGTTATCCACAAACAGAATTCTACGCCATTGTTTATTTCTATCTTTAGAAAGACCGTTTGAATAGAATATGTTTAATTTTTTTATTTAGTACCTATTTAAACTATCAATTTATTAGAATAACCGTTGTTAAATGCTATTTGTCTTATGAATATATTGTTTTATGGTTACATGCTATTTATTTTTTCAGGTCTTAAAATACATCACAATAAATAATTTTGAAATTTTAAAATTAGGGAACATGTTAATATAAAAGCAGATATAATTAACAAGAATTTTTTTATAAACTCTCTTTTAAATATTTTCCCACTTAACTGGTCTGTCCCGTCTAACGATATTGTAATTCCTAATTATTATAAACCCAGCCTACTCTTACCCTTCCCCCTCCTTCCACTTTTTCTTTAACAATTGCAATATATATTTAATTTTTGACTTCGGTGTATACACAATAAAATGTAAACATTATATTTATTTATTTATTGGACAATTTGCATTGCGCCTCTTTTGTGAGATATCACCTCAGGGGCGCTATGTTGTAATAATCTACCTTTATATATAGATTTTTACTCGCCTGATGAAGGTGTATATATAATCTAACTTTAAACTTTATTAGATATAGTAACAGTTGTAGCTAAAGAATTACCACCAGTTGAAGTAAAATTAACACCTTTTAATTAAACCGACTGCTAATCTCATCGCACAATTACCCTCCTTTTATTCATAAACATGGGTACAATTAATCAATATGTCATCATCACTTTTGGCTCTACAACCCCTGGTGGGTCTTGGCCTCCTCAAGAGTCTTCCTCCACTCATCTCGGTACCGCACCAGCTCTCTCCAGTTTCGAAGCTCCAAGGTAGACAAATCTTTGAGGACGTTGTCGCTCCATCTTAACCTTGGCCTTCCCAGGCTCCTTCTCCCTATCGGTCTTGAGCTCAGCAGGGACTTTGGTTCTTGATGCTCGGTCATTCTCTCCACATGACCTAGCTACCGAAGTCTTCCCAGTTTTATGAACTTTGTGACGTTTAGCTCCTTAAACAGAGTATAGAGCTCATTGTTATAACGTCTGCGCCAAAATCCATTTTCTAGAACCGGTCCGAAGATGCGCCTCAAAATTTTCCTTTCAAAAACGTCCAGTGCTCGCTCATTCTTCTTAGTTAGAACCCACGTCTCGGCTGCGTACGTAAGCACTGGTCTAATTAGTGTTTTGTACACTAATACCTTGGTGGTTCTAGAAAGCAGTCTGGATTTTATTTGTTTTTGTAGGTGGAAATAGTAGCGGTTTGCATTCACGAAGCGCTTCTGGATCTCCTCTGTAGTGTTGTTATTGTTTGTTATCAGGGAGCCCAGGTATGTGAATCTTGGTACTGTTTCAAAATTTTGGCATCCACCTGCGAGAGATGGGGTTTGTTGGGTACATCCTACGGCCATGTATTTGGTCTTCTGCTGGTTTACTACAAGACCCATATTTTTGGCAGAGCTTTCAAGATTTATGAAGGCGTCTTGTAAATCATCGGGATTTTTCGCAATTATGTCGATATCATCAGCGTAAGCCAATAGTTGCACAGAGTTGTCAAATATCGTTCCTCTTTTCTCAATGCCTGAGTCACGAATAACTTTTTCTAAGGCTATGTTAAATAAGAGGCGGGCCAATCCATCTCCTTGTCTCACCCCGTAGAGCACTTCAAATGGTTCGGACAGATCACTGCCAACCCTGACTCTACACGTTACTGGGGACATTGTCAGTTTCACCAGATTGATCAGCTTACGCGGTATTCCAAACTCACTCATTGCATTATACAATGCGTTCCTATTAATACTGTCATACGCGGCCTTGAAGTCTACAAAGAGGTGATGAGTCTCGACATTGTATTCTAACGTTTTTTCTAAGATCTGTCTCAAGGAGAAAATTTGATCAATGCATGATTTGCCTGGCCTGAAGCCACATTGGTATTTGCCAATAATTTCCTCGGACATTGGGAGCAATCTTTTGTACAAGATGTTAGACATAATTTTATAGCCAGTATTTAACAACGTTATTCCCCTATAATTACAGCACTCGAGTTGGTCGCCCTTCTTGTGTAGTGGACAAACAATTCCTAGTCTCCACTCTTCGGGCATCTCTTCTTCTGTCCATACTTTTTGAATTAGGTTATGCAGGTATTGAGTAAGCTCTCCACCTGCTGCTTTAAATAATTCAGCCACCAGCTCATCTGACCCGGGGGATTTGTTGTTTTTCAGCTGTGTTATTGCCTGCTTCACTTCTTCCAGCGAAGGGGGTTCAGTATTGTCATTGTACGAGTCATCTCTCTATAATATGCAATAATCAATATATAATAATCTATTATTTAAGTCAACTTTGTTATAACTATCTTTAATTGTGACAAACTAAACGATATTGATTCAACTTATAGACATTGACGGTTGTAACACATATTTAAGCACTGCAAGTCTCCTATGAGCTAATTATGTTAGGTACGATAACAGTTAATATCAGTTGTAGACATGTAGTCAATAACAGTGTTTCATTTGAAATAATCCATCACAAATAAGTAAAATTTCATTTATTCAAAAAACTGTCATTCTTATTATGTGTAAATTTAGCATGTTTTTATTAATTAACTCCTTCCTGTTCCGTGTTTTAACAATATATATACTCACCCTCTCTATGTGAATGTCCTAATATCTATCTATTAAATGTAACTGTTGTTAATATCACTTAAAATGGGCGAAGCCCACCTATGAGCCGCCCGCAGGGTTTAGCAGGGTTAGCAGGGTTTTTAACTTTTTTATTTTTTTTTTTTTTTTTTTTTTTTATTTTTTTATTTATTCATAGATGTACATATATATTACAATACATTTCAAAATGATCCTTTGTCTGTCCAACTGGGAATGATACCCGTTTCAGGACAGCCAAATTGTATATTCAGTTCATAATATTTTTAACAAGGAAATAGTAAAAAGGTACAGTGAGATATGTTCTATCAAATATTTAAGATGAGAAAGAATACATACATAATTTAAAAATATATACAACAAAGAAAAAATAAGTAGGTGATCATATGTTTCCAAAATTGCAATAATAACCTCAATAACACGAGTACGTTTAATCACAGTGCCCATAAATATACCAAACCACTCATACAGTGCCAAACTGCCGAAGCGCTGTGGTACGAGTCGAGTACCTATGTACATTAGGTACCTCTCGCTACCTTCCTGTAGTTGCAGGGGTTCGGAACTGTGGATTTTAATATTTTAGATAAGGAGTTAAGTCCTTTTTTTTTTTTCAAAGAATTACTACATTTAATTACATCGATAATTGCATTCAGAAGACGATCACAATTTTGAAATTCTTTTCAGGTCTTTTTGTAGAACATAACAATTGCATTTTAGAAGTTACACAATTATTATTAACAATTGCATAATAGAGTTTCCACATTTTTAAATCAATATATGACATATTAGTTCACATTGTATTTATGACTATTTAATTTTTAGTAAGTACCATAAGTAAGTTATAGAAAAAAAAAACCCATTTATAAACCAGAATAAATTTATGACATATGAATATCCAATGTATTTGTATAGAGCATTTCAAGGGAATTTCAAAATTTATATTTGAAATGGCTAGTCGTTATTTTACAAGAATCAAAGAACACTCGTTATATCACAAGGATAATAAAAACAGAGCAAAATATATATATATATATATATACATATATATACATATACATATATATACATATACACACACACACATGTGTGTGTGTACATACACACACACACATATGCGTGTGCACATGTAACACACACACACATACATATACACACACACACACATATACATACATATATATACTTACATACATGTATATATATATATTTTTTTTTTTTTTTGCATAACTTAGACTTTTTAGTACATATTAGGTATGTGAGATTGCGTTAGCATATGTTCGCTCTTGACTCTCCCCATGTCTAGAAGCCAATTGCTAACCCATTTCCGTAAAGTGCTTGCACTTTTCAGTTTCCATGTATCGGGTATGATGTTGAACAATTTAGGCCCTAAGTAGGAGTATTGTCTTTGGGCATGTGATGTGTTTATAGTAGGTGGAACCACTGGATTCCTCCCTGCATGGCGGGTGTTGTGGAGATGATCAATGGATGAATATTGGTGTCGGTGTTTTTGTGTGTGTAAAATAATTTTTCTTATGTATAGTTGCCGTACATCAAGAACTCGCATCTCTCCAAATAATAAATCACTGGGATACCTGAAGGGTTTCTTAAGGATGACCCTTAGAAGTGATTTTTGTGCTTTTGCGAGAGGGTCCATTATTGTTTTGGAACAGCCGCCCCATCCCAAGGATGCATATTCTAGCAAAGAGTTACACAATGCATGGTACATTTGTTTCAGATCTTTTACGCGAAGAATATTTCTAACAGACATGAATAGATGAGTAAGTTTTCTGATCTTTATGGAAGTTGAGACTATATGTTCGTCCCATCTCAGAGATTTATCTATCATGATTCCAAGATATTTTATGCTATCGACACATTCTAAGTTTAAGCAATTACAAGTGGTTTGGTCATTACAATGGTGTACAAGGATGTTGTGTATTTCTTTTGGTTTTCCTGCTTGTGTTGCACTGAAACGGAGGAATTTGGTTTTATCTAAGTTAAGAGTGAGGAGATTGTTGTCTAACCATTGTTTAACCTTATTTGAACCTACTTCTGCTTTCCTGTGAACAGCATTCCAGCTTTTGCCTTCAAATAATAAAACTGTGTCGTCAGCAAAGGTGATGATGTGGTCAGCAAAGGAACTGTTACATAGATCATTAATATATATATTAAATAAAAGTGGTCCTAAAGTACTTCCTTGGGGTACACCGAATTTAATATTAGCTGAATCGCTTATAGTGTCGTTGATAAGCACTCTTTGGCTCCTGTTATCTAAATAGCTACACAACAGATTGAAGAGCTGTCCTTGTATACCAATGCGCTGTAGTTTTTTTAACAGAATTTTATGAGAGATAGTGTCGAATGCTTTAGCTAAATCCAGGAAGAGCGCAATGCATTTTGTACCTCTATCTATGTTATTAGAGATAATGTTTGTCAATTTAGCAATAGCATTTTCAGTGCCTAAACCAGGACGGAAACCGTATTGATTATTGGAAAGAATGTTTTTGTTTTCAAGGTATAGGGTGAGCCGATTCTTAACAATTTTTTCTATAATTTTAGACACAGAGTTGATCAAAGAAATAGGTCGGTAGTTGTTGATCTGTAATTTATCCCCATTTTTGTGGTGTAGAATAATGATTGATTGTTTTAAATGGTTGGGGAATTTTCCAGAGTTAAAACTTAGATTACAAATGAACGTTATGGGTGATACTATGGCTGGTTTTATAATTTTTAACAGGTTTGTAGAGATCTTATCTGGGCCACACGCATTGGATGACTTAAGTTCGTCAATAGTTTTCATCACTTCGTGTGTCGTAGTTCGAATGTTATCTATTTTATGCTCGGGATTACGGCCTGTTTCCTTAGCGAGATCAGTTTCAGTTGTGTTGATTTTATCGAGAATTTTTTGTGCCAGAGTGGTTCCCACTGACGTAAAATAGTTATTTGCAAAATTTACTATCTTTTTTAGGTCTGACGTGATAGTGTTATCAATGTGCAGTGATTTAATTTCAGATGATTTATTGATTTTGGTTTTAGTAATATTGCGAAATGCTTCCCATAGCCTTTTTGGTGTAAAGTTATTTTCGTAAATAATGTTTTTAAAATAGTTTTCTTTAGTTGAAATGATTAATTTTTTACACAAGTTCCTATACTTTTTATAGCGAGTTTGTAATATATTATTCTCTGGGCTACTTTTCGCCTTTTTGTGTAGTTGGTTCCTTCTATGAATTGATTTGACAAGGCCTGGGGTGATCCATGGTGTAAGTTTTAATTGTTTATTGGATATGAGTTTCTTACTAGTGTGTTTGGATATATAATCATGTAACTTGGTGATGAATTCCGTCATTGCTGAGTCAGTATCTCTTTGGTTTAGAACGTTTTCCCATTTTTCTGAATTTAAGTCCTCAAGTAGGTTAAGGTAGTTTATTCGAGGTATGTATTTAATTTTGGCTGCGGTGGGAGGCTTATTTTTAAGGCAGAGAGCTGTAGTGTAGTGGTCAGAAATTGTGGTGTGAATAACAAATGAGTCGCAATGTTTAATTTTTTTAACGTTAATGTGGTCAAGACAAGATTTACTTGAACCCTCTTCTCGAGTAGGGCTGTTAATTGTTTGCATGAATCCATTTTCCGTTAACAGACACAGATAATCATCGGATTGACGATGGTACTCAGGAATCGTGTTAATATTTAAATCGCCTAAAATTATTTGCCGTTCTAATTGTTTTGAGTTGTTGATGATTGATTGTAGGGAATTCAAAAAAGTGTCAATATTTTGGAAAGAGGGTGATCTGTAGATTGCGAAAATACATAAGTTATTGTTCAATACGATTTTCATACAGTTTGCTTGTGGTAGTGATATTTCATCGACTTGAGTTTGTAGACCATCTTTGATGTAAATTACAATTCCACTTGATTTATTTAAATTTATGCTAGTGTGATATTCTGAGTAATTATTAATTAATTTTGAGGTGTATTCTTTATTTATCCAGCATTCCGATAAGATTATTACATCGAATGCGTTATTGAATTGATCTAAGAAAATTAGGAAATCGTCAAGTTTAGATATGCTCCTAATATTCTGATGTATAATCTTTAGACTGTAGGAGCCCCAATCATAGTTTTTTAACTTATTCAAGCTATCAATAATATTCGAGGTACAGAATATACCTGAATGGTTACTAGTATCGCAAGGTAAATCAAACATAATTAAAAGTTAGTTGACTGAAGAATATCAAACAGCGTTCAAATAATATGTTATTAAAATTAAAGACTATTCCCAATGTAGTTGCATAGATAGATGAGTATGGAAATAAGTTGACAGTCATTTGATAAAATAATGCGGAATGTTTAAAGTCGCTGAAACGTCGTGATAGCAATTTATTATATGTTGATGGTAACAAAATAATAAGTTTAAATGGGCGGGATGGGGTGTGTTCGTACAATTTTTTAGTGAAGTAATTAATTAACGCTAATCGTTTTACATCTTGGTAGATAGTACATTGGGGACTGATAGCTTCGCTGCATCGCCGAGTTAACGCTTTGTTGCATATACCTGCCAACGAGCGAGACGGTACATACCTCGAAATTTTGATTCTTTCCGTTGTATTACATCGCTGCAAGCTTGCTTTCATCAGATATGCATATTGCATTAGAACCTGTATCGCGTCTAACATAAATCTGGCCCGCACGTGTCCACGTGAACCGGTACCCCTTCCCTTTCGCTTCTTGTCTAGCCTTCCAAAATAGTTGCTTGCCCCGAAATGTCAGCTGCTCGGAAACGTAGATTCTAGAAGTCGGTCCAGCAATACCAATGTTAGAGGTATTTAATTTGTCTTCCAAATTCGGGTTGTTTTTGTTAAATGTTTTCACATCCGCTAACAGTTGTTCCTTGGCCATATTCGATTTGAGTTTGATTATTATTTCTCTCGGATATTTGTTATTTATTTTTTTTGCTCCTCGATGAATAGCGTCTATGTCTTTGGTTTGGATGTTGGACTTAGTTTTTTGGCATATGTTAAAGATGACGTCTTGTAATATTTCTCCTTTATTTTCCGGGATTCCTCTGATTTCTAAGTTGTTGGCCATTAGAGCTCTCTCTTGGAATTCAAGACGGTCCTCCAGTACATTAACCCTGGCTTCCAAATCTATGTTCTTTTTTGTAAGTACCTCGTTCCTTGATTCAATTTCACGGATCCTGGCTAGGAAGTCCTCGTATTGCGAGCTCATAAATTGAATGCTTTCTAAGATTTTAATGTTTTGTTCCATGATGTCATTTTGTTTCCTTTCGAGATTGGATGTCATATCCATGACTAACCCTTGCAGATCTTCTAAGTTTGTTTGGGCCTGAGCGGTGATCGTCGGTCCTTTATTGTTCATTTTTCTACCTGGCTCCAAAGGTTCGTTACCGCTAATTGTCTCCGCTGTGCTAGAAGTGGCCGCAACTGCTGTCTTCGAATGTTTGCACTGTTTGCATTTCAGTAGCGCACGTCGTTCCTGAGTGAGCCTACGGTAACTGTACTCTGTTATTCCTCCACAGGCGAAATGAAATGATCCTTTGCACGCAGAGCACACAAAAATTGACTCTTCTGTTATAACTGGATCCGGGCAAATATTGCAATGCATTTTATAAGCAAATTTAATTACTACCTGCGTTACACCTTAGTGATATTAAATTATATTTTTTGTTTTTGCTGATTACACTCCGTAGGTACGGTAAATCACTAATATGAAGTTTATAGATTTTAGTCCTTGGTGTCACAAACTGCAATCACTATCGTTAACTTTCCGGTTTTTGTGTTTTGTCACTTAGTAATTATTTTAACGCAGAGCAAAAATATTATGACTGTTGTAATTGACTGTTGTACTTTTGATAACTGCTAGTATATTATTATTGTCTTGTTTGAATATCGTCCTTAAGATGAGGTACTTTTTCAGTGTTTTATTTTTATGTAATTTTTTTAAATTGAATAATAATAATAGATTTTTTTAGACACAGTGTGCAATTTTTAATTTTATGTCATACAGGCCCTCTTAGAACTGATTTTCTTTGAAATGAAATTAGCAATAACTTCTAAAATATAGAAAAAAACATCAATAATACCATTTGTTATCAAGCATCAAATATATTCTGCCACTGCCAGTATTAATTCAATTCTAAAAGGGTGAATAATCGGAAGTGGAACAGTACTGTCTATGACAGAGCAGTAGGCGTCTTAACTTTGAACCCAAAGGTCGCGCGATTAAAACTCATGAGAACAAAACTAAAAATGTAATATCAATGTGATTAGTGTTCAGAAAGAAAGAAGATTAGTGCAAGGACAAAACAGAACTACCTTCACTAAGTTGGGCTAAAACCATTCGGGTCTATCAATTTCCATAACAACGATTTTCTTACAAAGTCTTCTAAAGCATAATATTGTTATTTTAAATACTATATGCAGACAGGCGATAAGATAATAAATTTACATAAAACTTTTATATAACTATGTATATATACTCAGCAACATGATTTTTTGATGATTTATCTCATCATCGCAGCGGGTATATTATATAATCAATTTAACGTCTATAAATAAGGGCTGTCTAGATACAAGCACACACTCTGTCCAAACAAGACCCCACATTTAAACCAAGAACATTAAATATTTTATTATTTTCTCTTAAAATTTCGTAGATGGGGGGCGCCCAACGAAGACATGGCACGATCATGTGAATCAAATACTCGAGTCGGGTCATATCAAGAGTTAGAATAACAGAAGATATGGATGTGAATAAAGGAAGGAGTGTATGCCAAGACAGTGTTGTGTGGCAGTCTACCCTCACTGCCTACCACTGCGGAGAAACAGCTGGTTAGTTAGTCAGAAATAAAATAAAACATACTATATTAGTAACGAGTTTCAACGCAATATACTCTCAGTACTCTACAGTGACAGATCAAAATTCAGAATTGAATTAGTTTTGGTCGTATTGAGTTACGGGATATGAATAGGCAGATTCTTTAAATATTTTCAGTAAAAAAACTGTGTGTTTTGACCAGTGATGTGCTTTATTTCAAATGGAAATGCAAAATGTGTATTTTCCATTTTAAATGCTTTTCTAAAAACCATTTTGCATTTTAAATGCTTTTCTCAATGCATTTTCCATTTTAAATGCTTTTTTGCAACATTCTTCCTATCTCCACTCATCTTTTTTTCATAAGCCCCAAATATCAGTCAGTCCTCAACCTCGCTATGGGAGATAATTTATATTTGTCAAGTTGTTCCCTGGTAGGAGCCCTGGCAATTGAGTGATACCATTACAAAAAATACTGATTCAAATACTGAACATGGGGTCATGACGCTGTAATATTAAATGTTAGATAGCAGTTTTTACGTTGGCAACATCAGTCCCGCGCAAATTCTTTGTGGTTTAATAATCTGTAGTCGTGGTGTTTTTGGGTTTACCATCATGTAATATGTTTGTTCTACATTGATGTCCATTATTAAATGACAAAATTGTTTAAAAATTCAATAATTATTTTGATTGTTTGACCTGAGAAACTATTTTGCATTTTCAATGCATTTTCAAAATAGGTTTTTTGCATTTTGCATTTGAAATGCTTTTCTAAAAACCATTTTGCATTTTCAAATGGAAAAGTTTTGACCCATTTCCATTTAAAATGGTTTTGGATACTCATTTTGCACATCTCTGGTTTTGACTCACCCTCGATATGTGAGGTTATAGTCATCATGTTAACCGAATATCACATCTCTAAATAGTACAAAATAAAATCGCTATTCGCATCTGTCTGTTTGTCCGCTCAGTTCTTCTAAACTATGCAACGGATTTTGATAGAGTTTTTACTATCATTTATAGAATTTCTTCCGAAAAGTTTAAATATATGATACATGCATTTTATATTTATAGAAAGTAGAGAAAAGTCGATGTTTTATAATCAAGTCAAAAAATTATATTTTTGGGCACTACATCGCTAACGCTGGCTAAACCTTATTACCTTTATGTACTATGGAATTGTACATTCGTGGTCCGTGGTGATGATATATGTCTATTTCCTAAGGATAAACCCAAGCAACGCCGGGTACACGTCAGCCAGTTCTTCTATAAAATATCACCTTAATAATACTACTTTATCATTAAATAATTATTAATAGTAAATACCATTTACTTTTCAATCTTCTTGCTGATATTGGACAACCCAAATACTGTAAGCATTTTTTTTCTATTTATAAGTATTATCTGTCAATAAACTTATATGCTCAATAAATACAACATCCATCTTCATATACGTTAATAAATAGCATTGTTTTATTGTGTATATCTTTAAATTTATATTGTAAATATTAACTAAATGAATATTGGATCTATTAATAGCACAGTATAATAAACATGAAGTAGACAATGTAATGAGCTGAAGGAAAAATAAAAACCATATCAAATCAGATTTAGTTACCTTATTTTAAATCTTAATGGAAAATTACTGTAATGGAAAAATAAATAATAATAAGTGTTTTACTATCTTCTTTTTTTTTGTAACAAACCAATACATATAATGAAGTAATGATTCAGTTGATTGGTTTCAGTTTCGGTCTGTTTTTGGTGTCAGTATATTATCTATTTCAGATCTCCCTACGTTTTGTTTCCAGCTTTTTATTTGTGATTTAAATATTAAAATATTGTTGTGAGTTTTAAATGAGAGTGGAATTTTGTTGTAGAGTTTAATAACACAGTAAAGAAAGATTTTTTGCCCTAATGTTGTATTTGTAGTTGCTTGTTGGATATGTGTTTGACCCTGAGAAGTAGTGTTTCTAATATATGTGTTAGTTGTTATTTCTTGTTTTCTAGTTATGAATGTAAAGGAGAACATAATGTTTTAGAATAGAGTTTTTGTGACTACTATAAGCCTTACGCATACATTTAATATATTATTATTTATTTTTATAAGCAATAATTGTTCGCCTGAAACACTCATCCACATTGATACTTGGACTTGTCAAATATTATATTATTATTATTTATTTATTATTTGACAAGTCCAAGTATTTCACCTAAAAAAATGTATACAATTTGTATCAACGCCATCTAGTGAGAGATTTAGCACTTACAATGCCTTTCTCATATAAAAATAAAGTTGGTTGTTCTCAGGTGAAAAAAATGTAAAAAGCAGTAATTGTTGAATGAAACACTAGCATATATTGAATATTTTCTCGGGTAAGAAATAAGCCCCCATAGCTCAGTGGTCAGAGCTTTCGACCGGAAATCGAATGGACACGGGTTCGAGTCCCGTTGGCGTCATGTATTTTTTATCAGGAGATTTTTTCAATGTGGATGAGTGTTTCAGGCGAACAATTATTGCTTATAAAAATAATTGTTATCCTTTGTGCTATGCATAAATAAAATCTTGTCTTTAAAACATTAATTTATCAAAAAAAAATAATATTATTATTTAAATTACAAATATACGACAAACATAATACTTTGGTAGGAAAGAACATGGATTAAGAAATTCGTTGTTGCGTTTGCAAAAATTGCCATGTTGCAGACTTCAGCAAAACTTAAAAAGAAAAGCAAAGAAAAGTTTAACCAATATCGCACAAAACTCATTCAAACGTTGTTTGTCGACGCATCCGAATACAAAACTGGGAAGTTTTACGTTTCCCCCGTAAAATTTGGTAAAACTCACATAGCTGGTCTTGCAAGCGCAACGATGAAATGCATTGATTCAGCAATAGGTTTTCAGATTATTTATTGTTATCAAGTTTAATTTGTAGAATTCCACCTAAATTTTTTGTTTTTCTTGTACATATTCAATAATATTATTCAATTTATAAAAAAGCACTTTATTTATAAACAAGTTCTGCTGTGTCATTAATATTCCGCGTGACAGTCTTTCAGGTTGGTATATGGTATAAGTACTCAGGTCTTAGATAGTCTTTGATAATTCTGCACACGAAAGAAAGAACAATTAGTTTATCAATTTTTGATTTAAATCGCCCCTTTGTTGTACGCATATTGCTAGGAAAAAAGAGTTGAGTCATAGTGTTTATATGGAATTTCATCAAAGCAGAGGAATAATTATGCAACAGAAATTAGAAAAACATGGAAAGGATGAAGCGTCAAGTGTAATTGTTTCGTTAGAAGTTTTCTGAACTATCTCATTCTTTCTTTTGCACACAGAATTTAAATGCGGATAACTTAACAATAAAAATCATAAAAAGACGTACCGCTGATGGGTCAGTTGGTAACTTCTCATTCTTTCTCATAAACGATGCATGTAACAGAAAGAGAGGCTAGAACTTTGAAATCAGTGGTAAAAATACACTACATATTAAATTAATCATAGACATAAATAAATTATCGACACAAAATATATTTTATTCTTCCGGTGCAAGCTTCAGTTTCAACTGTTTTAACTTTAATATGGCGGTATAAGTTGCATCAATCTGTTTTTGTATGTTAACTGATTCTACAATATAATTTAGAGCATTGGTAAACAAATTCTGTGCTTGATATAAGTTCTGAGGTACCAGGATCCCAAACCATCGAATAGGGTTAACATAACCTGCTTCTGGGTCGCACGGCCTGTTATTTAGAATCACAGAATCGTGTAAGGAGTCCTCAGCTGGTTTCGTCTCCACGGTGGATAAAGCGTAGAAATCTGCCGTGTTTTCTGTTGGAAGTTGTACAGTTGAAATGGTGGCTTGACCCATGATATAACGAGTCTTTGCCAAATGGATGCTGGCGTTGTTTGTCGCATTTTCAACGTTGATTTGACATTTGACTCTGTCCTCCATTAACCTTAACATCTCGAGGGTTAATTTGTCTAGCAAAACACACACTTCTTGTTTTTCCATCATGATTTTCGTAATGTAGATTTAATAAATGGTCCAAGCTGCAAAATAAGATTGTAATAAGTACATGTTTTCATTAAATTTTTAATTATGAAAACAAACTATTTTTCGATAGTAATTTTGTCATTACTAAAAATTATCAGGGTAATTATTTACCTACGACTACCGTTTGAGAAAATATTCCGTACATGTTAGGTTAGGTTGGATTAGGTAGAATTAAATCACAAACCAGTCTATACAAACCTAGCGTAGCCCACAAACTACTTGAAAACTGGGATATAACTCTAAAGGGGACGCGAGCAGGCGTTATTAAAGGGGCAATTTTTTGTAGTAGTAAAAACGGTAGTCGTAGGTAAATATTTACCGATATCAGCACTCACTTGATTCCTATGGGCTTTTGGATTACACTAAATCCTATAAATTATTAGTTAAAGAAAACTATTGAAACGTTTCAACGCAAGTATGTTGCAATACGAAACGTCACATGACATTTGACAGCTCTGAAATTCGAGTGTTGCTAGTAAAAAAATTAAAAAAATATTTTTACTAAAAAAATATTATAAATAATGCAGGTAATAACTGAAGGTTTTTAAAATAATTGAGTAAGAAATAAATACATTTTAATCATCATAACAATTAAAAACTTTTAATTATTATTCTCATTTGTCTTTTCTTTTTCATTCAAACACAAATTAAATACGATCTCCTCCGAATCAATGTTATTCCCTCATCATCTTGCGTAGACTGACATCTTTGAAATTTATTTGTAACTAAGAGAGCGTAACGGCATCTATTAAAATAAAATGCAAATTATTTCCGTAAGTAATTCGAAAAAATGTGAGTGGTTTATTTTGGAAAAATCTTCACTTGAACAGCGGCGTGGTATTTTTGAATTTTTCAACAGCATTTTGTATTTGGAATCCTCAAGCATCTAATAGTTTTCAAAATACCAGTACAATGCAAATTAAATATCTTACTTTTTATTTTCATTATACGGCCTGACCATCGTAGCACAAACTATTTTGTAATCTTACAATATTTATTATATATTTTTGACCATTCACGAAACCCTCCCCTTTGAAAAGAATCTAATAAATTAAAAATTTTGGTTATTGTAAATTGAATAATAATATTAATGAGTCCATAAAAGATAATAATAAAATGGAGTTCTGAAAATTAAACATGATCAATAAAAAAATTATAAAAACTTTTTTTCGCACTTACCTATAAGTGAACTTATTGATATAGTATAAAGTAAACGCTTGTCAACTCCTTTTTAAGAACTTTTGATTTGAATGCGTCGGGGTGTGCTGTTGTCATTATTTTTTTTGTAGCACGTTAGGTTTTGAAGGTATTTGAATTTTTGTTTTGTAATATTCATATTATAATATGAAAATAGTAGGGGGGAAAAGGAAGGTGGTGAATTACCTGTTTATTCAGATCTGGTCACCAAACAGTATCGCCCTGGGGGCCTACTCTATTTTTCGGGTTAACAAACCAGTGAGTTCGTGGTTTAATACGTGTTTTTGACGTGGCTAAAACGGCGGCAGGAAAGTTTCGAAAGATACAGAGTAGATTCCGAGAAAGATTACCATACAGAATTGAAACATTGCTGGAAATAGTTTTAGGCTTGTTTAGTGACTACATCTAAATATCTAGGTACTTTCAAATCTTCCTATTACAAATCTTCTCCATTCCTCGCATTGAAATACATATTTTTTTGTAACATTATCTACATGTACCCACAGTGTACTACATACATGCCTATAGGAAACACATATTAGTTCCTTGCCTAATACATGTCTTACACGATACTTTTTCTCATAGCGACCCCCATATCGGGACCCACACAAAAAATTTGTTATAATTACTTATTTTTATACGTATGTAAAGTTCACGTGTATTATATCCTCAAATAAAATGTCATATCATCAAACATAGATGCGAAATTCACAATACCTAGCAGTAATACACATTCGCAATCAGTAAAATTACATTTTATAGTCTTTTTAAAAATATTTTAAATATGTGACTGAATAAACATGCAAAATTTTCACGTAATGTAAAACAATGAGAGATGGCAGATGTCAAATAATGTCCGCCATCTTAAACTGTAATATCAACTATTAGCGCACACGACGATGTGAGCTAATTTAAGATTAAAAATTAAATAAACACACGTCACTCAGGGTACCAACAACAAAAATAGAACGCGTCCCTTTTTTCATCCCGATCACACAAACTGGATGAAAAAGGTATCGTGTAAAACTGGTATAAGTAACAAAGCAGGTTGAGAAGGTTATTAATCCATTTTTCCAACATTTGACCTCATGTTTACGTAATCTAAACAACTTCCATGGAAAACTGCATAGAAACTGTATGAAAATTCACAGTTCATTTAAGGTAAACGTGACCTGCCACTGTGACATAATTAATTCATGCATTAAATAAAAGGTCACAATATTACACAATCTTGTTTATTATTGTCATTTTCAAGAACAAATAAGAAAAAAGCAGGACAGAAATTATTTTTTCCCGGAGACCACCGTTTTTTTTTTTAAATATGATAATTATTTTTACACAATATCCGTAATTTAAATATAATAAATGATTACTCAAATTATTTGTATGTACCTACCTAAAAATTAATCGCTACTTTTCTGGTTGATATAATAATTATCATGATATTTTCTTTCACGTGATGTAAAAAGATACATAATTACTCTTCATAATACATATTTTTAAATTATTATTACTAAAAAATATTCATGCACATTTTAAAATTCATTTAAACATACATCAAATTTATTTTACTTAGGTATGTAAGCTAATTAAAGATAGTTTTTTTTACGAAAATGTCCAATTCAATTGAGAAATGATTTCTCGTGTTTGAATTTTAAAGATACAGAGCAATATGCAGAGTGTTAAGGGACATACTTTATCCGGTTATTCCTGATATAATTGTATTAAAAATATAAAAGAAATTTTGGTATCCGATGACTTTTTGATGTGTTTAAAAAAAATAATTAAAAGAATGTTTGTTTATTTCAGCTGATCAGAACGGTGAGTGCAATATTAAATAAAGGTGCCATATAAAAAAAACATCTCAATAAATAAATACATTACATGATATTTATAAAATAAAAATATTTTAGCACTTTTACTACTACTACAGTGGCTTGAGAGAAATTCTCCATCTATGGTATAGGAGCGCTCATTGCCACTGGGCAACGGCCTGCACAAGAGTGTTTTCCGATCTCCGGTAGCGCTGACTCGTCCCGGCTACTTCGTGGCGCATCAAAACAGCAAACCCATGCACCCTTCCCTCTGCAAACATCTTTGAGGCACTGCATCACCAAGGGAGGCCGAGCAGCGCCTTG
Organism: Hesperophylax consimilis; assembly: GCF_061612785.1. NCBI lineage: Eukaryota > Metazoa > Arthropoda > Insecta > Trichoptera > Limnephilidae > Hesperophylax > Hesperophylax consimilis. The sequence continues at coordinate 7,027,331 of NC_142850.1, forward strand.
TGTGTGTGGTTATATGTAATTGGAGCAAATCGGAGTGTGTTCATGACGCCTTGTGTGTACCTTGTCCATGGTTCGCTAGTGTAAAAGGTCACGCAGTATGTTTGTAAGAGTTGCTTCTTCACCGGAAGATTGTAGCTGTTGAATATCCTGGAGAGCATGTTGGCTCGCATGCTCAGTACTCTTCTTTGGCGTTCTATGTCATTTTTATCGTTTAGGTCATCAGTGACCACATGTCTCAAATGTTTTATTTCACTGTAGATTTTAAGATTTGCTCCGCCGAGACATATGGGCGAAATGACAGCAGGACCAGTATTTGCTTTAAATATCAGCAGTAATGATTATTTGGCATTGCACCTTAGCCCGTGAATATGAACGTATGCTTCGCATATGGCCAGAATTTTACTCATTGTTCTTATCGATGGGGCTAGTACGACCATGTCGTCTGCATAACTCATATTGTTAATACACACCCGGGCAATATAACATCTGATTCTTGTTTTGTTAAATTATTTACTGAGCTCATCCATATACACGTTGAACAGCACTGGGGACATTGAGCCTCCTTGTCTAATGCCGCATTTTAGATTACCGGCTTATGATAGGATATGATTCTATCATGTACTCAAAGATATTAGAAGAACGAGATGTGCTATGAGCAGTTCATACTGTGTGGAATTGTTTTCTCCAGTGTCGCCGGTTTTGTTCACCAATACTACTGCACACCTTCGCTTGCGCTAAGGTATCCGAACTAATACATAGAACAGATTTCTGTGCGTACACGTCCCGATAGTATTCAAAGTACCCTAATTAGGTAGTACTCCGCCTACGGTCCGGCGGCCAACATAGCATATCTCGTTCTTCTAATATCTTTGCATGTACTCAATATATTGCCAATTTGCGTTGGTACTTAAAAAAAAACTAAAAACATACAAAATCAGTATGTAATGGACAGGTACAGGAAGGGCGGTGTGGGATTTCAGGCGGTTACTCGACTGAGTTGACATGTGGAAGATAAAAAAAATAATGTCAGGAATCACTGGTTAAAGTAGGTCAAGTACATCACTTTACATCCTGTATTATGACGTATTGGCTTGTCAAAAAAATATGTTTGTTTTTTTTATTCGTAATTTTATTTTAGTAGAAAGAGAACAATAGAGTCAACTGCCCTGTATCTCTATTCGGGTATAAAGTGAGCACAGATAAAACAAGCGTGATGGGCCACGAACCCTTATTAGTGTGACCGCTTGAAAGTCCTTATAGTTTCTCGGTGACATTCGGCTCACTTCCATGCCATATCTTACTATGTTCTATTATCTTGTAGTTTCTATTATTAGTGTCTAGAAATCACCCAATAATTTTATATTCCAGCGGACTTATGACAAGACAGCAATACACGTTACCAAGCATTACTTGTTGGGGTGACCGGATAAATCATCACATCCTTAAAAAGTTATATAAAGTCAGAGGAAGTGATGAAACAAAAACTTTATTAACTGGGTTAAGTAGGTTAGGTTAGGTTAAAAAAAAAAATTTCATCGTTTCTAATGACTTTATATCACTTTTTAAAAGTGTATTGAATTGTCACTGTGTTGAGTTATCATGGAACCTTTATTTTTAAATAGTTAGCTGAAGTTCTTCAAAATCTAATGTAAACAGTGACATCCTTCTTGTTTTGATGGTCAAGTGTGCTAAATTACATCACACTATTTTAAATCACATCCCTGCGGCCGCCTGCCACAAACACACATGCACTCTCTCTTATATAAATAGGTAGGTAGAACTTGAGAAATATATAATGCCATAATTTGCGTCTGTCGGTAATTCAATTTTCGTGGTAGGTATCGATAATATTCGTCTGAACCTATAGGTAAGGACAAAGATAATTCATTTTTAGTTACGTTGGTTGGTGAAATACCATTTTTCAGATGAAAGATGCTCGCTTAGAATATTTTTTGGACATTTATTGTCTGCTTCTCCTTTATTCTGTCTTCCACTTTGCCTGTAACTAGATTTAAAATGTGAGTGTCTCCAGTATTCTGTTTTTGGTTTGGCGGTTGAGAAATATGTGCTAAAGATTTGTAGGAAAGACTAGTAGATTATTGGCAAGTTTCGTCGGTTGTCAAGCTCTTTGAAAATCCAAGGATTAGTTCATGACATCCTAACCGTATTTGCCAACATGAAATCTTCTCAAGGGCGTCTATCTTTTCATGTCGCAGTCGATGTCTTCACACAGAACTATGATGAGTTATCAGCTCTCTCGAGTTTCAACTCAGTATTATTCATTTTGTCACTCAATCCATTGTATTTTGTTTATATTATCAGCGAACGTTCTACTAAAATTAAAAAAAATAGTCGATGCTTTGTCTTCACGAAAATGAATAAATTCTTTAAGCAGGAGTCAGACGGTTCCCTTTTCGTTAATTTCTGTCTGAACACAAAATGAAAGAAAAGTGCCGAAAGAATTCATTAGTGAACCGATTCGTCGATGTTGGATTTCACTTGCAGTTTCATCTTTCACTGGCGATCGGAATGAAAGAAAAATGAAACGTCACGGAATGAACACTCGCTCACTTCTCTCAGTACAATTCGCAGTTTTATTCGTGCAGATGTACAAATACTTCGTTCGACGGCATCATAGTGGGAAAGTACGGATGAATGTTCATTTCTATATCATTCTGCATGGGCCGTGTTAACGCGAAATGGAAAAAAAATTAACGATCACACGATTAAACCGTCTGATACCTGCTTTAAAAGCAATTGACGTTAGCAGAAGCATAATATAAAAAAAAAATATTTCGAAACATGGGGAAAGGGGACAGCTATATAATATCTTTATTTTACTACACAAGAGTTTCAACTGTTTCCAACCGTCTGAAGCCAGTGAGACTATGGCATCCCCAATTAGGGTATGTTGTGAGAATGAAGGTAGTGGAGAGGGAAAGGAGTTGGTGAGAGGAAGTAGGAAATAAATACCTGGCTATTCAGATCTGGTCACAGCTAAAGCCAAATTATTATAACCAATAATTAGTCGCCTGAAATATTAATACAAATTGAAAATATCTCCCGAGTAAAAATAAATGCCGCCAACGGGAATTGAACCCCTGCCTTCTAATGTCCGGTCAGGTGCTCTGAATCCACTGAGCTATGTCGGCTTATTTCCAACCCGCCAAATGATTCAATATGTACTAGTACCTCAATCAACAATTACTGCTTATTATATTTTTTCCACTTGCAAACAACCAACTTTATTTTTGTAGGAAAGGCTTTGTTAGTGCTAAATTTCTCACTAGATGGCGTCGAGACATAATATCTTCATTTATTGGTGAAATATTTTTGACTTGTCAAATATTATTATTTTTTAATGTTTAACTAATGTTTATAAGACAAGGTTTTATATTTAACATTAGTTTATCATTAAAAAATAACAGCTTAAGCCATTTCAAGCAACGTTTCAATTCTGAAGAGTATCTTCCAGCCCATGCAGCGACGCAAATCGACAGTCACAAAAGTTGCCAAATAATTAAACATAAATTTTATAATAATGTGATGCTAAATACGAAATACGTACTCGTTTGTCTTCATTACAAACTAAATATTATTCCAGAATTCTAAGAAAATCGATTTTCTTTAACGTACATAAATTGATCTAACTAACTATACAAACAGTGAAGGTCGTGTCAAAGAGAATCTTTCCACAGATAGAGATCCTTGCATAAACTCTTCTCACTAATGTGAATAATTTATTTGTTTATTGACGTTGATAAATATTGATTAATGATTATCGATAATACTTACATTTTCGCCGTTTATATTTTACATACCTATCCTTGCCTTGCACAGCGGTGGAAGGGATGGATTCTTACATCCGTCACTCATACCTTTTTTTTCCTCCCCTTCCTATCATAAAAATACCATCCACACAGCATCTCCAAAGATGACATAAGCCCTTAGGGGATTTATTGTCCTTAGGGCCTCATGTGTGGAGCTAACGCAAAATGAAGTTTTAATTTGTCCAAAAAAAACATCGCCAAATTACATGTTTTATTTTATTTTGGGAAGTTCAGGCACATATATTGGAATATTTTCCGATCAAAATCTACAAAACTTAATTTGCCACATTTTTCAATAAAAATATACCTGAAAAAAGGTTCATAAGTAAGAGATTTTACACTTAAAACAATTTTTGCAGGCTTGATACATTGTTTGATAGGCTTTTAAGGATACTTATCAAAAAGAGTGTTCGATTACAGCAAAAGGTCAAGATGTGTTTTCCCTGTAGTATTTAGTTGATGCATCTACAATATTCCTATGCGATCAAATTGTCAAACCAAACATACAATGATTTTGCATTACTTCACACTTCACGTTACGTCGAATTAAAATGTGTTAGCATATCTGCAGACGTAAGAATGAAGATAATAAATAAAATGGGTTTCGTGTGATAATTTTTTACAATTTTAAATAGATTATGTTACCTCATCTACAACCTCATTTAGTTACAAGGCCATATGTAACTAACTGTCTTTGCTTCTTTTTAAATCTATATAATTCAATAAAAACAACTAGAACTAATGAGAATTTGCTACTTCCTACAATGACTAACACAGTTCAATAACAAGGTCATTATAGCAGTCAGTTGGTCATTGCCTAGTATGCATTTCAACCATGTGGTATTCGGGAAACAAATCCAATGCACTTGTCGAAGGTAGAAGGCAGGTATTGATAACACTATGTTATGATTATGTATTATATAATAGACGGTAAAGGTTAACGTGATAATGCTATTGATGCCATAGCTTAATAAGGGCGAGGAGATCTAGCCAATGAAATGTCACGGCAAAAAATAATGAATTCATTATCATGCAATTCGTTACTTTGCGCAAATTAATCTCATGTTATAACACTTCTCCAATTAACTAAACAATAAATAATTAAGCAATAGAAAATCATAAATAATAAAATATTTGTAATAACCTAATAACATTTTTTTGTTTAGCCATAGTCATACCACCCTAAAAAAATTTCAAACATTAAATTGTGACTTCTTCAATAATTGCAAAATCGCTTTGTGGCGTTATTTTAATTTAAATAAAATTCATATCTTTGTAAACACCACTATTTAATCAAAAAGGATTGACATGTTTCAGAACCAATGGTTTCTTCGTTAGGATAGACGTATAAATAATATATAATAAAACGTTATCATTTTAAGTGTCGATACTTTTTGATTAAATAATAGTGTTTGCAATGTTATTAATTTAATTTAAATTATGTATATATTATAGTTATATAGTTTGAATTTAACTTCGCTACATACGAATAATAATAATGAGATGACCGCATATCTCATCAAAATGACAATTAAACACACCTTTAAAAAGTGATATAAAATTAAGAAAACAATAGATAGATCAAATAGGTTACATAGGTAAAGTTTACCTATGAAACAATAGCTAGATCAAATAGGTTACGTTTGAGAAGTTTACATATGAAACAATAGCTAGATCAAATAGGTTACGTTGGAGAAGTTTACCTATGAAACAATAGCTAGATCAAGTAGGTTACGTTGGAGAAGTTTACCTATGAAACAATAGCTAGATCAAATAGGTTACGTAGGTCAAGTTTACCTATGAAACAATAGCTAAATCAAATAGGTTACGTTGGAGAAGTTTACCTATGAAACAATAGCTAGATCAAATAGGTTACGTAGGTCAAGTTTACCTATGAAACAATAGCTAGATCAAATAGGTTACGTTGGAAAAGTTTACATATGAAACAATAGCTAGATCAAATAGGTTACGTTGGAGAAGTTTACCTATGAAACAATAGCTAGATCAAATAGGTTACGTTGGAAAAGTTTACATATGAAACAATAACTAGATCAAATAGGTTACGTAGGTGAAGTTTACCTATGAAACAATAGCTAGATCAAATAGGTTACGTTGGAGAAGTTTACCTATGAAACAATAGCTAGATCAAATAGGTTACGTATGTAAAGTTTACCTGTGAAACAATAGCTAGATCAATAGGTGAAGTTTACGTTTTTTTTCATCGATTTTAAAGACTTAATAGCAGTTTTTAAATGTGTGCTGAATTGTCATAGTTTGGAGTTAACATGGAACTAATATATTATTATTCACTCAAATAATTAGTTTTATATCCCGAGAATATTTTAAAAGTTGTGCAATCATTATTGCAAGAAAAACAGAGGAAAAAAGTGATTTAGGATTTCTTTAAAAAATTCAGGTAGATATCTACCCATGTTGTCATTCTCAATCATTCATTTTGAGGTGAGCATTTACATATATATCTAGGTTATTTTTAAATAAATCTACTTGAATTTTTATTGTTATCGGGAATGAATAAATGCAAATCTTGGAAGTGGAAATTAACCCACTTAAAAATATCTAATATTGTTATGTAGCAACATAACAATAAAGTTTTAATTTTTGTTGTTGGTCAAATCAAGCTGTCAATAACTTCATTTAAATGCAATTCTGTTGTACAAAATTATATTTCAGCACTCAAATAACCCCTTCTAAATAAACAGGCTAGAACACAATCATAATACTCGTTTTAACTTTAATGAAGGACTTATTGTACCTAAGCATACAAATAAATATGGACAAAGAACGTTAAACTATATGATTCCCAGTTGCTTTAATGTTACCTGCTGAAATTAAAAACTGTGCCCAAAACAAACAGTTGGTGAACTTACTGAAGACTTGGCTTACTGAAAGAATTAATTTGTATTAGCTTATAATGATATATTATTCTAAAGACTTTTAAAATTGTTATTTATGTTTTTCATAATTTTCTTTTGCTATATTTTTATAAAATTAAAAAAAATGTTTTATACATTTAATTTAAAAATGTAACTGTAAACTCATCACAATAAGATTTATAATGTAAATAACCCGTTAGACAAACTGCTAAAAAGCAGTTTATCGGGACTTTTTTTGCCTTATTTGTAAAGTGTGTAATATACATGGTGTCCGGAAACTCGTAGTACAAGTGGGAAACTGGTGAATCTACATCACATTTGGAGTCGATTTTGTAGTATTTTTTTTTTGATTTGAGCTTTCGTTTTCGAGTAAATCGAGTCAGAAGTTGATTTTTTTTTGATCAAATTCTTATAAATTATTACTGAAGATCAAAGTACCCAACTAATTTAAACTATTTAAAAATTTAAAAGTAAAAGAAATAATGACGAAAAAATTTGAACCCTGAAATAGCCGAAAAATATATTTTTTTGTTTTTTTTTTTATTTTTATAAAAATGCTCAAATCAAAAAACTTTATGTTTATTTGGGTTCCCCGTGTGGTATACATTTTCCAGTTTCCGGCTTGTACTACGAGTTTCCGGACACCATGTATAATAATAAAAAATTATTATTGTGCATTGTAGTAGTTTCCCTGTTCAAAAAACATCATCAAACAATCAAAAATACACGATTGTCTAAACTAAACCGAGCAAGGATTCGCACAAGTGCACGAAACTAAAAATATGATTTAATTTTTAATTCTTTGTTACGTTTGAAAATAGAAAATTTCAACATATTTGTCTTACCACGGATTACCTTCAAATGTATCCCCTCATAAAACCATGATATTTACCAATACAATGACTACTCCGGTGATATTGGAATTATGGAATTCCAACGATCATATTATTTTGTTAGCCATGCTACGTGCCCATCGTAGTCCCATTTGAGTGTGAAGATTGTGACTACTAATATATTAATTTGATTCCAGATTCTTGGAAACTTCCTACATAATGCTACCACATACCTAGATTAATATGTGAAGTCAATCATACATGGATTCAAATTGTTATAAAAATGATTTATCATCTAAGGTATTTATTGCAGTCACTAGGCATTATGAAGCAATTGAGTCACAATGATTTTGTTTTAACATAATGTAAGTGTATCACGATAATATATTAACGTATTGTTTATTAATTAATACGGCAATTACAATTTTTTCTACAAAGTATTATGATACTCATTCGCTTTAATGAATAATTAGTATGGATTTATGATAGCAAATTTGCACATAAATGTAGTAAAAAAAATCGTTACTTAGCTTGGAAAATTTCCGTGAGGATAATTTACAAAGAAATAATAATCTATTATGAAATAACAATAATGCTTGCCCGGGTAGGTACTAGGGCTTTCAATCTCGGGAGTTTTTTTATCAGCACCGGGATAACGGTGATTATTTTTTTCGATCCCGGGAATTTGAATATTAAAATAATTATTAAAAAAATATGCTGTAACAGATGTTTTGTTTTTATTTATCAGGTATTATACTTAGATTAGGTAACATAAATTACTATTTCAATTCTAATAATATGAAAGTAGCTACTCAAACGAAAAAAATCTAAATAAGGAAAAATACATAGTACAATAAAAATATATTATTGAGGTAGCATTGTAAATCTCAAAATATTTGGAGATTTAAGATGCAACCTCAATTCAATTAATGACATGCTGCCAATAAACAATAAACATTCCCAAGGTTGAAACAAGGTCGAGAAACCAACAAAAATCCCGAAATTAAGACAAGCCCAGCACCGGGATTACGGTGCCGACAAAGGTCCGGGATTCCGGAGATTGAAAGCTAGGTACAGAATAAATAAGAAATTGCAAAAAAAATCATATTGCAAGAAACCTTAACGATTTTGGGCTTAAAAAAACTGTTCTTTTTTTAGTGTGTTTATTTAAAAAACACCATGTTATTTTATTATTATGTTAATAAAAAAAATGTATGATAAATAATTTATTAAAATAATAATTTGTTATCACAGAAAATGAATGAGGAAAATATACGAAAAAAAGTTAAAAATGATTGTGTTCAACGGAAAAAAATTCTAATGGCAATTAATTTTCTTGTTTTTTTTTCCCAATCGCATCGTTTCAGTATGGTTGCTTTGATCTTTGTAAAGCAACTGGTAAATAATAAGAAAAAAGAAATTTATTGTTCCCAAAACCAAACGGGATCTAAAATGGAATAAATAATATAATAATAAATATATCTATCTCTAAAGGATAACACCCTAGCAACCCCGGGTACAAGTCAGCTAGTAATAAATAATATAAGATTTTTACTAAATAAAATATGTACACAAGTTATAAGTAAGTCTCATTCACAACGAAAACAAAAAGAAAAATAATTATCGTAACTCGTAAACTTATCAATTTTGAAGTAGTTGATATACAGGGTGTTAAGACATTATTTGGGTTAGAAAATGCTGAAAATGAAAATGAAAAGAAAATGGTCTCCGGTGACTTTTTTGATGTTTTTTTTTTTTTTAATTTGTATTTTCGAAAATACATGTCGACACTCTTCACTCAGCCGATTAACCTCTCAACTGCTCACATCCACCCTAGCTGTCCAATTCCTACTGATTTTCTATGTTTTTGAAAAAAAAATCATCATTAAAGACACCGTAGATCTAAATTTCATTTAAATTTTTACTCCAAATAATGTCAGGAATCACTGGTTAAAGTAAGTCAAGTACGTCCTTTAACACACTGTACAATTAGATTATAAACTTTTAAATACTGTAAAAATATCGATCTGCGAGTTAATGATTAATTATTCTATTCTAGTAACAGCCTAGAGCACCTGCTTACAGATTGAGGGCCTTGACATCGAAGTTCCCACGACAGATAGTGAAGTTAAATTTATATCAATAGTTAGTTCTTACTTGTCTTGGAGTAATTAAAAAACATGAACTGGGGAATAAGCAAACAAATGGCAGTGGCTGCTCGTGGAAAAATAACCAATTAACATTCCTAATAAAAAATATTATGTAGGTAGAGCTTGGCAAACTAAAGAATGTACTCGGCCCTTCATGTGCTCCGTAGCTTTGCCGGAGTTATTTGTCAGAATAGTGATTGTTGATTTTTTCCGTTGGACCCAGCATCCTATCAAAATGAGTTTCATTGAGCATCAAGCGCATTCTCTTGTTTGCACTACCACTTAAAATAAACAGACCGCAAAGAGAGAATGGAAAAATTATTTTCAGAAAGCGAGAACGGTTTTCTTTCACAGTGTTTCAGATAAGATTAAGGCATTATTACAAAACCCAGAGAAAGGCATAACATAGCTAACGGGTACTTACTCGTACGTACGCACCTATATTACTAGAAAACAGTTTAGACACAAATAAGTAAGCGGTCCGACCACAGACATAGGAATTAATAGACGAGAAGATAAAGGCGAGGGGTAAAATCAACTGTTGAAGAACGAAGGGAGTGAAGATGACTGTGATTCGTCAATAAATCAATCTGACAGTAAATAGGCATCTCGCATTATAATATCACCATTTACTTCTTAAAAGTAAAATCTGCTTTGAATGAATAGACATTTTTACATGGGAGCGCAAATTACTCGCCACGTTATGAACAAATTTGCGAAGTCCAAATTCGGCAAAGTAAGGCAGCTTCTATATTCAGAGTCATAGTTAGTTCAGAGTATTTAGTTAAGACACTTTTATAAATGTTCATAATTTACTTCCCAGCAACCAACCAGCTTTGTGTTTCGCGTCCAGACGTTTCTCGATGTGATAGTAACAACTGATTCATATTATACGATGTGAATATGCTTAAAATAAAATAAAATAATGCTTATATATGGAATGTAATACGACAATTGGGTTTATTCTCTTTTTTCGCATCTATTTTTACCAGTTTTCATAGTACAAGTAAACATTTTGCCGTGTTATTTCGTAAAATGAACCGATGATGCCTGGACCATAGTTCGCACAAGAATGATGACGTCACGTTTTCAAATATCACTTGAGGCCGTACGCGAGCCCAGCCGGCTCAATGGAACCGGTATGGGGAGTGGGGATAATACGCTTTTAATCACTTAGGGCAGGTCTACTAATATTCATATGTCTATGGGTCCGACAGTTCTGTTTAATTTATTATTTTTAATATAATAATGTGTAAAAATAAATAATGATGGTAAAACTAAACTGGGGACTCACTTACAGATAAAATTACAATTGTGGATTCATCTGCCGACAAAATTCATAAGAAAAACATTCTCGTGTTTGAAGTGCAGTTCCAAAATTCTTGTTGCAGACGACGTGCTGCAAAAATCAGAGGATACTACTTTCGTGTCCTGGGCGTAGTTTAAATTAAAGTTCGGAACTCGCACAAGGATTGACTCTTAAGTTAAAACCAGTTTTGTGTTCAGAATGTAACGATAAAATTCCAAGTTGTAGATTCATCAAAATAGAATTTCTATCGACGACAACTTAATATAATATCAAATTTTGGTGGCAATCACGCATACACATGCTGACATGTATGTATCCATTTCTTTCAAATTGGATGAAATTACAGCAGTTAATATACTAAATAAATGTCAGTCCTACCCAATTGAGATTTGGCTCAATTATGATTTGGCGCAGTTGACTTAGTCACTGGGGAGACAGATTCAATTCTCAGTCAAACCAAAAAAATATTTGAACATCAATATTATGTATTTATAAAAATAGATGAACCTATTACAGTAAAAAAAAAATTTTTTACGGGTTGATTTATTATTTTTCATTTAATTTCAAATGATGCCACAAAGCGTTTTCGCAATTATCAAAGAAGATGTAAACGTTCTTAGCTTGACGTGAAACACACAAAAATTTAATGACCTAACTAAATATTTCCAGCCAAAAATACTACAAAATTTGCACAGCAATTTTTTCCATTAGTAATCTAACCTCTGCTCTTTGCATTAAATACAATGTGCAATATGAAGAAACGTGATTGGTGGCGAGTGATTAATGCTGATATTGATTCAACAATTAATTTAAGAATAAGACCACCTTTGTACCTAGAAATACTAAGTTTTTCCTCTTAATTGAGAGGGAACAGCACTCCACTGAAGAAGTCAAAGGTTTATGACAAAATGTTGAAAAGCGAATAAAGTTGTCTATCTTTGTATTCCCAATGCAAATATCTATAGATTACTTGTAAATATCTATATCAGAAGTTGCGACTTTGATTGAAGACGACATTGAGAAATGGTATAAAAACCGACGTACTCTTCTGAAGGTATATCATTGCAAATCCGAGATCTCTGTCGGCAGTAAAATATTAATTCATCAAAATGAAGTGTGTTCTTATTTTCGTTCTGTCTGTGATTGTGGCTATTCATGTAAGTTTAAAAAGTATATAAATTATTTGATTTCATAAAAATTATCAATATTAATTTACATCCATGGAACAGCGATGAGCTTCTAGAAATGTTCAAGGTTCCACTCACTCTAAATTTATTATACACAGGGTGTTAAGGGACGTAATTAATTTGCTTTAACCTGTGATTCCTGATATTATTTGGAGTAAAAAAATGTCGAAGACACTTTAGTCTTCTGAGAAATTTTTTATGTTTTTTTTTTTCAAAAAATATTTTTTCTTCTTTCACATATTGTCATACAGCTGAGCAATCTCCCAAGGAACCTCAACCCTAACTGTCCATCTACAACTGATTTTAAAAATTTTAGTTGAAAAAATATTTCTGTGTTATTCTTCATTCGGATCCACTTTTTACTCCAAATAATGTCAGGAATCACTGCTTAAAGTTAGTTAAGTACGTCCTTTAACACCCCGTGTATTTTTATTTGGGTTATTTCACCCACATAATTAAAATAATATTTGATCATTGAAGACAAGGCCGGGGCTTTGCTATACCACTAAGCTAATTTGACCCTATTTCCTCCGGTCATATAAACAGAATCATACTTCGACTAAGAATTTGCATACCAAGAGAACAGAATTCTTAAAAATATTTTTAATTATTACAAATGTACACTCGCAGTGAGTTCTGACTGGAAATTCCTCACCAGGGTGAAAAAATTGCTTTAAATGGATTTAACTATTGTATATACCCGAATGGCCAGGTCTTTTCCATCCATTCTATTCCCATATCATTCTCATCTCCACTCTATTCAAGGTCGCAAAATCCCCCAAGTAGTGTTTTCCCAGCTTAACTGAGGACGGCCTTTGTAGTCGAGGGGTAAGGCTCTCAACTAGCAAACCATACGTCGCAGGTTCAAATCCCGGCATGCGCAAATAATTTTTATTTGTTTAATTCGTGTTATTTCACAATTCATTCATTTAAAATAAAATAAAGTATACTTGCGGCACGTTCCAGAGTGGAAGATACTCTCAGTATCGCCCTGATATAAGACCTCCATTCAGAATTGAAACGTTGCTTGAAATGGCTTTAGCTGTGTGTGGTGACCAGATCTGAATAGCCAGGTACTCCCTCACCTTCGTCTTCCCCATCTCCTTTCTTTTACAACTACCTTCAGCCTCACAACATACCCCAATTGGGGATGCCATAGTCTGCATACGGTTGGTAGCTTTTGGGACTCTTGTGCGGGATTCACATAAAAAATGTATATCTTCAAGTATTTTTTAAATCTTTTAGATTTTTTACTTACTTACACAATAACTAAAATGGTGATTTAAATAAAAGCATTAGAACATTATGTTATGATGATGTTTGGCAAATTGTAACAACAATAGATTTTTTAAAATATAAAAACCATTAACTGTTGTTTCGATTCAAAAAAATATTTTTCGTAAAATGATACCTACTTAAGACGAGACAATAAAGCCAGAATATAATATGCGGTTGAATTCGCCTCTCAAATCTCTAAAATAAAGTTAGAATCATAACGACATAAGTGCTGAAGTCGTGTAAAAACATTATTATTTGCATAGCGGCGTAATGGACGGACTTACGGTCTATGTTTTGTAATTGGATACCTCGGGAAGTTAATAATTCATCGTCTAGAAAAATAAAATCTGATGCTTACTCGTAGTATTTCTTAGTCTTTATCGCCTTAAGTGTTTTTATGTCGCAGCCTTTGTCGCAGCATAGATTGTATTTGCACAAAATAATGTTCAAAGTGATTACATGACTCGCGCCAAAATCAAGGTCGATAAACAGTTTTTTTCTGTTGATCTTGATCTTCAATCGCTTGGTGTGAATTATATGAATTTTTTCATCCAACAAAAGTACTTACCCAGGATTTTGTCCATTTTTATGGTAGCCTTAAATAAGTCATTTTAATCGCGCTAATACATACGATCCATTCTGAAAGTAATAAATCATTTGTAATTTCAGTTCAGATAATATCAGGTTTACCACCGAATTTGCGCTAGTTTTAACACTGTTTTTCAGAAATTTATTTATTTATTTTAAAAAGCTGACATATGCCCGGCGTGGCTCGATTTTTCTCTACTTTCTATAAATTAATAATAAATAATTAAATTAATAATTTCTCTACTTTCTATAAATTAATATGCCTGTTTCATATATGTAAACCTTCCTGAAGAAATTCTCTAACTAATAGTGAAAACACTGTCAAAGTCTGTTATAATAATAATAATAATAACATGGAATTTATATAGCGCAGTTTAGTGTCATTTCACTTCAAGTGCGCTTAACTACTCGTATAACAAACTTTAAAAAAAAGGTAATTCAGTATTAATGGTTCTTAAAATTATTCCTACAGTGTGCCTTACCCAATACAGATCTAATATTATAACACTAAATACACTGTTTATATAAAGTGATGACAAAACTTAGAATAACAATTACAGTAGGACAGGACAAAACACGAATATTAAAACTAAAACATAACATAAAACAGGAGGCAGTTTGTGCTCAGAAATGAGAATTTTCTTAGCAGACACTTTAAAAAGGTACAATAAGGAGACAACCGAAACCAAACAATTACCGGAAGTTTTAGAATATGGCTCATTATAAAATATTGAAAAGAAGTTAAAATTTATAAATGGTAAGATTTTTTAAATAATTTTGTTTTTAAAGCTCGTTTAAATTCAGCCAAATTCTGGAGATTAGTAAGAGCTGAGGGAAGTCTATACCAGATGAGAGGGCTTGTTACACTAAAAGAACGATCATAGTAAACAGCTAGATTTGACCTAGAAAGTTCGATTAGACGATTACTAACATCTAGATCTGCTGACCTTAGAGTAAGCTGTCTATTGCTTAAGTTTTGTCGGATACATAGTTCCGATATATATGCTGGCGCCATTCCTTGCAATGCTTTGAAGGTCATTAAGCAGATCTTAAACTCTATTCTTTCAGGGCATCGAAGCCAGTGGAGGCGATCCCTTAGAAGTGGGGTTATACGGCAATACTTAGATTCACCAAAAATCATTCTTGCCGCAGCATTAAAAACTGCTAGTTTAGGAGAACTAAACGCACAAACAGACATACGCGGAGAGCTACTTTGTTTTATACTATTTAGAAATTATTGTTAAACAGTTTAAGCATTCATAATTTGTAGTACAAGATTTTTCATGTTAATTTTGTTAGAAAACATTTGAGAAGATAAGTTTTAAGGTTAAAACGACTAATTTATATATATCTACTATTTTGAAAATTCATTTAATAGCACCATCCCTATTATCATGCTAAGCTGCGCTAGAACATCTGTTCTATCGTGTGGTATCTTGGTGACGACTACGCCTATAGTTTCCAGGCACACATAAGCCATATCATTCTAAGATATTAATAAAGTTATGCATTATATTAAAACTAAGAATTGCAAGATTTGCACAACTTTCCAGGCTGCATTTCTTGCCTTGTTGCCTCAAGTAAGTCACTTAGTGCATATACCGCAGATAAGTTCCATGCTTCCGAATATGGATATACCTGAAGATTATTTTCTGGATTTGTTCGAACGTATTTAAATATTTATGTAGTTTGGTCAATACATCACTAGCAAACTCCAGCTTGCTTCCTGTAATGCTATCGAACCTCACTATCATTGCTTATAATAATATTCTGTTTTCTTTTATTTTTTTCATTTCTCCGTGATAATATTTATTTTTATTTTTAAGCATTACACTTCTTTCGCCTTCTGAAAGCATTGAAAAAGTATTGTGAATCATTGAGATACACACGGTATTTGGGAACTAAAAATAATTCTACCTAAACAACTAAATACACTAAACATCTAATATTAACCCCTTAGAAACTCTTTTAAAATTTGACCTAAAAAATTTCAACTTCTGACTTGATTTATTTAAAATCGAAAGCTAAAATAAATAAAAGTTATAAGTACCTACCACAAAATCGACTCCCGATGTGAAGTAGATTCATCAGTTAACAGCTTGTTACAAGTTTCAGTACACCGTGTATATTGCGTACACACTGAGTAATCTTTATTGCTTATAACAACAAAATATTTACTTTAAACATTTGCAGTCCTATAAATATAAAATATCAAAGTCCAGTTTTCATTGTTGATGGGTCATATTACGGTTGTAAAAAAACAATCTCCTAGCTAGTAAAACGTAGTAATTAAAATGGAAACACAATACCTAATAAAATAAAAACATCATATAAAATAATGGTTATAAAATCATTGCAAGTTTATTGCAATGATTCATATTGCAACATGTCTTCCCTATCATAACAAACGGGTTGCATTCTTAGAGCACAGACGTCAGGTGAGAATTCTGTCACTGTTCTATCGTTATTTCAATGGAAGATGCTCCGAGGAACTAGCGAAGTTGACCTCTTCGGCACCGGGGCATAGTCGGGAACGGAAATTTTTCACATGAGAACGAG
Organism: Hesperophylax consimilis; assembly: GCF_061612785.1. Taxonomy (NCBI): domain Eukaryota; kingdom Metazoa; phylum Arthropoda; class Insecta; order Trichoptera; family Limnephilidae; genus Hesperophylax; species Hesperophylax consimilis. The sequence goes on from NC_142850.1 coordinate 7,043,959, forward strand.
TCGTTCTTGAGATCAAAATCTCGGCGGTCGAACAATTTTCCGGCCACTGTGTTTCCTCCCTCCTTCAAGATTGGTCACTTCTTCTTCTCCTCAAATGGAACTACCACACAGCATCCCCAAAGATGACGTGGGACCTGGAGGAAATTAATTACTTCCATGCCTCCAGTGTGAAGTTAATGTAAAAAAAATAAGAATGGCGAAAAACAAAGGATTAATATCATTTTTCATATCCTGGAAACGTGAAATATTGTGAAAATCAATGATTCGCAATCTATGACCAGAACCGTTATAATTGCTGGTATATAAGTTGATAAATAAGTCCTTTATTAAATTAAATAGTTACTTAGTTAACCACTTCCACTGTAATTCTAATTACATGTAAGTACACAAGTAATTTAATGATTATTAATTGTTAATTGTTCTTGTTGAATATATTACAACGGATTGATTCGTGTAACATTGCTTAGTATTGATAATATATTTGTCTACGTGTTTGTATTGTGCATTAACCTATTGAAGGTCCAAGGATAAAACAGAAAAATATTTTATTTTTTTTTGTATTAGGCAATTCACCCTAAAAAGAGTGCTATGTGCAGAAAAATATTAGTGGAACCTGAAGTTTAACTAGCCCAAACGAGATTGATTTTGTTAGTCATACATTTTTTGAAGCATTATGTTCAAAATCGCATCGCAAATTATTCTAACAAGGATCATATTAGAATGCTCGCATGTTCTCCAGAGACACGCTGGCGTTAACCAATAAATAATAACCCCTTGATTTATTATTTTATATAATTGCAATTATAATAATATATTATCGGTAATCTATTATAATAATACTTCAAACATTAGCGATACAATTATTTACTAATTAATGGCAGCACTATATACTTTTTTGAAAAACAGCGCCATCTGTTGGATGTAAAAGCAACACGCGCCATTATTTCTCTATCTGCACAGACAGACTGAGCTGCAGCATCGCGTGGTGGGGTACAGCTAGTATTCAATAAATTCGGTAACGTGATTTTGTCAACCAAACCTAATTTTGGAAGAAGTACTTAAAATTGTGAGAGATTATAATACCTATTTGTCAGTGGTATGCAGATTCTCCATAGAGGTTGAACAGCCGTTGAAAACATTGCGAAATTAAAACTAAAAAAATTTAAATATATATAAAGAACACAATTTTAAACTTTTTTCCACTTGTTTTTTATTTGACCGTGACCGGTTTCAGCCTGTTAGGGCCATCTTCAGACTGGTACAATTTTTATCTTAAACTAGGGTTTATATACATAGGCAAATTACATTGAGGGGAGGGGTTAACATAGTAGGTTGATTTGAATTATGAAGGGTTTTTCGTGAAATATATGTTGGGTAAATCCTTAAATTGATAGTCCTAATAGGCATAATTATCATAGTTCTACAGATAAATTCATTTGATTTTAATAACAATACTTATTTGGGAAATATCATATTTCACGAAAAACCCCTCATAATTCAAATCAACCTACTATGTTAACCCCTCCCCTCAATGTAATTTGCCTATGTATATAAACCCTAGTTTAAGACAAAAATTGTACCAGTCTGAAGATGGCCCTAACAGGCTGAAACCGGTCACGGTCAAATAAAAAACAAGTGGAAAAAAGTTTAAAATTGTGTTCTTTATATATATTTATAATGGAATTCCACCACGAAATAACAGTTTCAAACATTAAAATATTTAAAAAATTTAGTTATCGTCAGATTTTTTTTTTTTTTTTTTAAACTATTTTTTTAAAACGTTTTTTCATTTACATGCCACTGTTATTAGTGATATTACCCGGCTATGCCCGATATTTGATTCGGAAAATATGGAATAGACAATTGCCGTCTTGTCAAATTTTAAATAGTTAAATTAGAATTACGACATTCCATTGCTTATCGAACCGAAATAACATGCGTTTGTCTCCTTCGACGGGAGACAAAAAGGAAAATGATATACATTACATGAAAATCATTTTAAAATGCCCAAAATACGCTCCTTTTCATTCAAAAACGTTGTCGATACTGAATATGTAATTTACACTTTCTAATAGAAATGCCTCCCATGTAGATTTGAATGGGAACCAATGTCAGCAATGACTTAGTAAATACCTTTTGACTCTTGGGTACTCTGTCTATCTTACACTGCCTGACATCGTATTCGCCATTAAAATTTGATTTTGAATTTGTGCTGAGAGTCCGAATTTCTTAATTTGAAATTTAAGCAAAGAATGGTCAAACTTTTGGATCACAAAATATGCCCGTTTTCTACATTCTATATTCAATAGATGTCAAGCACTACAACAAATAATGTTGCAAGAAAACGCACTCCTTTCCTTAAAATACGTAGGTATATATTATTACGAATTTGTCACCTAATATGCATTTTTTTTACAGGCCTTAGAACTATCACCTGAACAAAAGGCAAAAGTAAAGCAGCATAATATCGTGTGCCTCGATGAAACCAAGGTGGACCCAGCCGTGGTGCAAAGCGCTCGGAAAGGTCATTTCTCCGACGACCCGCTCCTAAAGAAGTTCGTCTTCTGTTTCCTAAAGAGGGCCCAGCTGGTCAACAACAAAGGCCATCTCAAGGAAGACGTCCTTCTCGCCAAACTGCCCAAGGACACCAATCCCATCGCTGTTAGAGTCATTATTGAACTGTGCAAGAGTCAAAGAGGAGTCGATGCGGCCGACACAGCATTTGTCTTGTATAAGTGCTTTTATGAAGCAACTCCTGATCATAAGTCTTTGATCTAAGCCATCAGTATTATATTATTTGGTTGATGTTGTTCGTAAATAAGAGAAACATTGGATCATAAATCATTGTTGAATACATGACCATTCCGCGGCAAAATAAAACGCACAACTTTCATTGCATTGCTGTTTTGACAGTCCGTGCAGTTTGGTCGTAGCTCGACCATTGTTTCTATTATCTGTGAATTTAATTAAAGTTATTGTGTTTTGTATAAAATTGTTAATGTTTTTAATTTATAAATATATTTTGGTTGAAACAATTTTTCTGTTCTTATTATGACAGGCACACAAAAAAATAATAGGCTTAGTTTACATTACGAAACTACATTAGTGCATATTGTATTCATTTCACTACGCTAAAGAGTAGGGAATTTGCCAAAAAAAAGATGTCGTGAAGTCTTCATTATAATGCCGGCCATACATTCCGCAACTAATTGCTCACAAGATGTTTGATGACATTAGTTGAACTGCTAGTTTCAAGTGTAAACATATTTATCATTAGTTTATGACACAAAATCAGAATCCCGCTTAGCAGAATTGAGAAACTAATTTGGTTTCTTAAAATTAATGCATGAAACTAAGGTCGCAAATTTACATAAGATTTCGACTCCTAGACCCGAGATAGGCCAATAAAATTGATTATCCGTTAAAGAAATAATTTTAAAACATGAAAATGTATGCTATTTCATCCTATGTTAAACTGCTCCCTCACGGGTCGGTAAGTAATCGACATACGCCGGGTGCAGTAATAATACTGTAATATTCAACACAAATTGGCCTAAATTCCAATGACTAGGACTACCAGGTCATTCGTACTCGTCAGTCCTGTGCCATATTTTGACAGAAGGTCGGAGTATTTCCGCTTTGCTATAAACTCTATATAAATTGAAAATTTCTCAACGAATTCTAAAACTTAAAACTGCCTTTGAAAGATGATAAAATACGCTTTCAATGCGTATTTTGTAATTTTTGATATATTCCAATTTTAAATGCGAACATAAAAAAAAAATAAAACTGGCTCACCTTACGTTGTTTGTAACTAAAATTACTAGTAAAAATATATATTAAAAACAAGCCTTTAATTAGACAAATTTATTACAAACGTTAATGTCATCTTACTTTTTCTAGTTTCATAGAAAAACAATTAAAAAAAAAATTAAACTTCATGAACCTTTGCTTTCAAAAGTGCACATTTTAATGCTTGTGTGGTTATCTTCTACAATGAAATCTAAGGTGTGGTGTTTTCTCTTTCTAAACCCGTTTAGATAATACTTCTCACCACGACAGTAAGGGAAATACAACGATTTCTATGAGACATTTATGAGTTCTTCACAAAAATTTTGCTTAGAATAATTTGAGAATGCGAGACATCTATGAATTCAATATAGAACTAGCAATAAAATTCACGGATAACGGATAGCGGATATGTAACCTTAAATTAAATGGTCACTAGATCGTTTTACATTACCTCGCTAGATGTCACACCTCAGCAATTTTCAAGCTAACTATTTCCGAATAACATACCGAAAAATAGATGACATTAAAAATACAAAATTATATATGTACAAATGTATTATTATTATTTTTTTGTATTAGGCAATTCACCCTAAAAAGAGTGCTATGTGCCGTTAAAGTTAAGGGAGATGGTTATAATTTTATGGGAAATCTATACGGGAATAGAAAATCTCAAATATTGAAGTCATTCAAGTCTATGAACTTGTATAGAACTGAGAAAATGCGAGAATTGTTGAGAGAAAGTAAATAAGGTGGGTGATTTTTATAAGTAAACGATAAATGCCTTTGAAAGATGAATGATTTTTACAATTAAAGAATACATGATCAAGAGTCTCATTTTCCATGCCGCACTGGCAGAGTGGACTATCTAGGACCCGGATTTTAAACAAATGATTGTAGACACACTATCTGAAACACAATGAGTCAACGAATCCTTTATAAAATTTATTCGTCATCATTATTAATTAATTAATTATGATTCAGTGAAGAAAAATGCGTGTAAAAAACATTTGAGCTCGTTGGGTAGGTATCTAATAACGATATAATTTTGTCAGAAGGCCAAATATTCTTCTCGGCCAGTTTCTTAAAAACTAATTTGGGTCTGGGCCAAGTAGATTTAAGAATTAAATTAGAAGAAAGCTTACTTATCTTGCATAAGTACCAGTCTATGCGAAAGAAAATGCGGGGAATTTTTCCATTTGATAATATTGCCTAGAATATGTACTAACTGAGATACTTTCCGAAGTAGGTAAAGCGTGCAAGTAAATTTAAATACAGGGTTTTCCAATAAGAGGTGTTATTTTGAATAGCCCGCTATTTCGGTAGATGTTACTTTTAAAGCTGTCATTTTTGACATTTGACAAGTAAAAACTACGCCATTAATAAAAATGGAACGATACACGCTTAAACAATGCATTGAAATTATTAAAATTCACTTGAGTGAATCAAATGCAAATCATCTTGAGTGATGAGGCCCATTTCCACCTCGTCTTCGTCAACAAGCAAAATTGTCGCATCTGGGGCTCAGAAAACCCAAGAATTATTGTTGAATAGCCTCCTTATCCTCAACGTGTGACTGTTTGCTGCGATTTATGGTACGGCGGAGTCATTGGACCTTACTTTTTCGAAAATGAGGCTGGAGCAACAGTTACGGTGAATGGATTGCGCTATCGAGAGATGATTAATGATTTTTTATGGCCGAAATTAGATGGTATTGATCTGGAAAACGTTTAATTTCAACACGACGGCGCTACGTGCCACAAAAGCAATGAAACCATTGATCTTTTACGATTGAATATCAAAATAACACCTCTTATTGTAAAACCCTGTACATGTTACAATACTTTATTCGAGTATAACAAGTGAATTCCTACCCAATCTATGATCGTCAATTCAAGGACCTATCGATGGGTTTTAAGTTATATTCACAATTCGAGCATCCGGAAAATAGACAGATAGGTTAAGATCCTTACCTACGAATCCAGAAGCCACGAGTTCAAATCCAGACGTGCATAAATACATTTTATTTAATTAGTGAGTGGAATTCCAGAGTGAAATATTCTTTCTGTGTCGCTTTGGCGAAAGACCCACCACCCAGAATTGAAATGTTGCTTGAAGTAGCTTCAACCGTGTTTGATTTTGGATCTGAAAACCCATGTACTACCCATCTTCCTCTTCCCCATCGTCTTTCCCTCCCTACTACATTTAGCCTCACAACATACCCCAATTGATAAGGCCGAAGTCTATCTGGCTGCGAGCGTTTGGCACTATTGTGCTGTGTTCACATAAAAAAGAACAAAAAATCATTAAATTTATGTGAATCCGAGCAGGAGTCCCAACTGCTCCCAATTGTCCTGAGCCAGTGAGACTATGACATCCCCTCCCCAATTGGGGTACCTATGTTGTAGGCTGAAGGTTATGGCGAGGGGTAGGTGATGTGGAAGATAAAAGTGGGGAAGTACTCGGTTACTTAGATCTGGTCATCAAACATGGCCAAAGCCATTTCAAGCAATGTTTCTATTCTGAATAGTCGTCTTACATCAGGGCGATACTAAGAGTATCTTCCACATTGGAATGTGCCGCAAATATACTATATATTATTAAGTAACTTTTGAAAAATTGATAAAATAAAATTTATTTTATATGCAATAATTATTAACCTGAAACACTCATCCACATTGAAAAATCTCCTAATAAAAGATACATGACGCCAACGGGACGTGAGAGTTGTTCTAGTGAGAGAGTTAGCACTTACAATGCCTTTTTCATATAAATAAAGTTGGTTGTTTCAGGTGAAAAATGTAACAAGCAGTAATTGTTGAATGAAACACTAGTATATATTGTTTTTTAAAACTAAGTTTAAACTTTCTAACATTAATAAATATTTTAATTTGTGCGCATTAGAAACATTAGAAATCAACAAAAAAAATAATTCAAGCATTAATATAGTAAATAAAATAATAGCACCTTGCAAATCACCTCTATTGACAATGTTCCCCGTTATGTTGACTCCTACCTCCATTTCCCTCTCAACCCCCTCCCCCTCCCTCAAATCCCTCCCACCAAAGAACCAAACTAAATAAAACCCCACATTTCTGCACTTAAAAAATTTAGTTTTAAAATAGCTAGTTAATGACACGGACGTGTCGAAACCGGTCGCTAATTTTATATAAAAAAAATTTATATGTAACAAATGTACATTGTGAATAATAAAAACTCATTAAAAAAAAAATGTCTAGAAATTGTTACATAGTGAATGCCAAAGAAATCCAAAAAAAGTATATATTGAATTATTTCGCGGATAAGAGATAAACCGCCATAGCTCAGTGGTCAGAGCTGTCGACCGGAAATCGAAAGGACACGGGTTCATGTCCCGTTGGCGTCATGTATCTTTTATTAGGAGATTTTTCAATGTGGATGAGTGTTTCAGGCGAATAATTATTGCTTTGAAAAATAATTGTTACCCTTTGTGCTATGCATAAAAAATCTTGTCTTAAACATAAGTTTACCAAAAAAAATAATAAAATAAAATTTACTTACGCACGCCGGGATTTGAACACGTGACCTCCAGTTTGCTAGTCGAGAGCCTTACCACGGTGGTCGTCAATGGAAAATATTCCTAACGAGGTTTCAACGGGTGTCCAAGAGAAACGTCACCACGCATAAGCGAGTACGTTTATTTAAACAAGAATGTTAGTTAGTTAGTTAAAATAATATTCACGTTTAATGAAATGCGTATAAAAGTTATCTAAGTACTTTATTTGACTTGTCAAGTTCCTCATCCGCGCGGCTAAGCAAGCATCCCTTGATTCGGACCGGTGCTGCGGTGGTGGCGTTTTGTGGGCGGAAGCGTCAGGCGTGGGGGATGGAGGCTGTAGGTAACTACAGTAGTTTCGCTGAATGGGGTCTCCCAAAAGTGTCCTTAACGATATATTCAGCTCCGGGTCCGACTCCGTTATTGCTTCGTTACCGCGGCTCTCTACTCGTGTGTGCTCTAGGATATAAAAATAACTAGGCGTGACTTATGATACGAAGCAAATTAATCAATGTAATTGTTTTTTTTTGTTTCTTTTACCAATATCTGTAAATATTATATAATATTATATAAGTAGTCTATTTATTCTGTATTTTTTTCAAAGTATATATGAACTTGTTAAGCGCATTAGGAAATATATTATCAGATTAGGAAAAATTCTAAGTTTAAGAAAAAAAGTATATTACGCACTAGTCCATTCATTAATTCAGTAAAGAATTATTGTATGGGGAGGTGCATAATATATGAACAAATTGTAAACCCTGTAAACGCGGTACAAAGTGATTGAAATGACCTGGGTATACAGTGTGCAAAGGTATAAGTCGTAATTTTTCTATTGGAATCTGTTTGAGTTTCTTCGGAGAGGATTCGTCTCATTAGAGAGTGTATTAATATAACGAAATATTTCCATTTCGTTCCATAATATAAGACAACAAAATATAAAATAAAAGCTTTCCTGGTTAGGAAAAACTCATAGAAACATTCGTATTTCATTATCTAGTGTACAATTGGTATATTTTTGGCACTGATAAAACAAATCCTGTCCGTTTAGTATCAGCGGCTAGCAGCAAAGGCTTTGCGGCGAATTCAAATTCAATTTCACCCACGTCGGAACTTTCTATACAGCCTTTTGTCGGACGGGAAGGTTCTGCCGCTGTAGAGCGCACGGGCCACGGTTTGTAGTCCGCAGTCCACAGTTCCCAGTCCTCAGTCGACACGCCTTCTTAAATTGTCCCACCGAAAAGGGCGGAATTAAGATGGTCGTATTGTGGGAACTTTCTCCACCTGGCCAACGGGAAGGGTTTAGCCAGTTTGCTTTGGGAGGAAGGACAAATATAAATATTTGATTAAATTTATCTTGCCATATATTCCTAAAACGTCTTTCTTTGTCATTATTTACCTGTCCAAATCATCTAGTTTCTTTTATCTTAATCTTATTACCTAAGCATAAATCGGCCTTGCAACCATCTTGGATTTCTTCTTTTGTAATTCGGTCACATAAGGTTTTACTAGAGATTTTAGCCTATTTTAATCCTTCCTGCCACTCCCATGCCTCACTAACATGTGTAGGAGCCAGATCATGATTATGGCTCCGTGCTATGCTGAAGAATGTTATGTTACGAGGCATATAGAAATGACAACACGTGGATTACGTAGAATGTATTTATTGACCGAATAAATTCAACTGTCTAACTAGATAGTCAAAATCCCTGATCCTACTACTACCGCTGAAGAGTTTTTTTCCTCCGTCGAACTTCAATATTAAATTACAGAATCTAGACCAAACTCCAAAGCCCTCTGTCGAACTCGATCTTGGGAAATTTCTCCATCCAGGTGATAGAAAGCCTAGACAGTCGACTCCCAGTGAATGATACAAATCATTGACTTCTTGGACATTGTTTTCTTGAGATCAATAAACTCAGTATAGTTACTCATAAATGTAGCAATAGTGCGTGTAGAACAACAAGTCGTGACGACGATCACGGCTGAAGTTTTTTTGTACGTATAAGCCATAGCATTCCAAGAGGATTGGCGTATAAATAGAGTTATGAATTATATTAAAACTAAGTATTGCAAGATTCGCATAGCATCTGCTTTCTGTGCTAAATTTATTTGTTCCCCCAGGTAAGTCTATACAGTGAAAGAACCCCGGATAACTTTCCTGCGTTCGCATACTGAATTTTTTCTGGATACGTTCCAGCTTATTCATATATTTAGTGTGCGGAGTCCACACACCACTAGCATAGTCCAGCTTCCTCCTTATAACGCAATATGTTTTAAATTAAATTCTAAACGAAACGTGCTATATGCAAGTTGTTCATCTAAGAACATACCCTACATACCCTATTATTAAAATAAATACCCTAGAAAATATAAGAAAAATAAATTACTTAAATTTTAAATCACTAGACGGTTGTGAACTCCTGCATCTCATGGACCTTAAAGCACCAAATCGACAAACCAGGTAAAATATAGTATTGTTCAATAATAGTTCCGCTTCTAACTATCACAAACACGCACCTATATCTCGCCTTTAAACACTTTAAATTGAAACTTGGAAATAAATTCACCTCAAATATTGACATATATTTAATATATGTTTATCATTTTATAAGGCATACCTGAATGATGTTTTTATGCAGCATTATATTATTATTTAGGAGCATCTCGTAGGAGCGATTACATTTTTAAAAATTTACTTCTCATTTAAATTACTTGTACACTTGTATTCAGTTATACATTACGTATTTTCAACCTGTTCTTTTAATTTATATTATTTTTATGCCATCTGCACTATTAAAACTGGTTTATTTTTTCTCTTTTCTGAATGGATAATTTTATGCACTATTTATTGTGTTATTTTTTTATTTGGTTATTTATTTTTTGTTGTTGTTTTAAAAATAACAAAAAATCTTCTGTTGGCACTGTTTATGCAGTAAATCATGTATCAGGGCGTTTAAATTAAAAAATACATTAATGAATTACTGTGATGTTCACTAAGGTTGATAGACCTATACTTCTTATATGTACAATCAGTGGAAGTAGACGACGAAAAATGAGGATGGTTGATTTATTAAAATACTGTTAACGAGATTGTTAATTGCCTAAAATCATAATGGTCCATTCAGAAAATGTCAGAACACGTATTCATGCAGTTATTCTTTTCCTGATAAATATTAAATTGTTTATGTTCCACCATATAACATTTTCCTGTTTAACTAATACTCTGTTGCAAAATCTGTCAATTCATTCATTAAAGACCTGCAGTCCCGTTTTTAATAGGAATAGGAAATATTTGATAATTTTTTAAGAATTAATCAGCAATGTTTTATATCCGTAAAATTTTCTACGTGTACATTGTCTTCTGGTATGGCTACATTGTGAAAAGGGATAAGAAAGAGTAAATAATTTTTTAAAGTAAAATGCTTTCTCTTAGTATTACATACAAATCATTGTTCGGTTTTTTTGACTTATGCGAACTTTGGGTTTTCTTAGTTTTATTATAAAGAATATCACTCAGTAGGTCCGCACTAACATTTCAGGCAAAGTGCAAAGAGATGGCATTCCCTTTTATAAAAATTCTTTAGTATGCCAAACCTGTTTCTGCAGAAGTCTCGTATCCATATTCCCGGCAATAACTCCAGTTTACGCATACTTTCCGGCATAACGTAAGCAATGCGCACTCTTTATGTTCCCGAACGAACGAAAAATTACCCCAGAAACGGGGAAAATTTAGAGGCTCCCTAGTTTCTTCATGAAAATGGTGAATTTATTATTATATTTGCGTACAGGCTTGTTTCTTTTCTCAAACATCTCGTTCCGTTAGACAAAAAGGTTTTTTACGACGGAATTCCTTGAATGGAATAACGAGGCAAATACCTAGCAATCCGTGTTTTGAATAAAATATTGCTATTTAAATATTCCGTTCATCCTTTCTTTCTCGTAAAGTTTATTTGGGATTATGGAGGTATTGCCAGTTGAGAGTGGTGACCGTTTCGGTAATGTTTAAAAGCATTACTGCCGGTGCTTGGCATTTTTAATAAAGGTATTCTGAAACGTCTCTTTAAAATTATTTGATTTATTCTAATACATATTTGCTCCCTGGAGAGGACACAATAACCAACATAACTCTTCAGGTCTCGGCGATATTATGTCAGATATAAATTAATGGAATATTTCTGAACGTATCCGAAAACTTAAAACTGTTTTTAAAAGGCGATGAAATACGCTTCTTTTTTTAATATTAGAAATTTAAAAAAATTAAATAATAAAATTTTGAATTAAATTAAATAAAAAATAAAAAATGGTTCATTTAACATTTTTGTAACTAAAAGCTAAGGAAGAAAAAAAAAATAAAATTAATTAATTATTAAATTAAAAATTAAGACTTATTTTATTAGACTAATTAAATATTATCATCACCTCACTTTTATGTCCTTTCATATTAAAAATATTAATAATATAATCACTCTTAAGTTACTTAAGCTTTTTTCAAATTGCGGTCGGTAATTTTGATTTCATAAAAGTGCAAATTTTAATTATTTTGTGGTTATATTTTATCTTCTAGATTTGAATATAAAGCATGTTTTTTTCTAACCGTTTAGATCACATTTCTCACCACAGCAGCATGGAAGTGATACCATTTGAGTAACAACCCAGGGAACACCCTAGATATAACTAGGGTGTTTAATACTACTCGATATAAAAATGTAATTTTTATAACCAAATAAAAAAATTAAAAAAGTGAACTAATTAGCCTGAATGGTTAATAAAATTCCTATTTCTGCAAATAAATATTTAAAAATTTCACCCATTCAAAGGCTGCACAGTGCACACGTACCCAGACTTGGTAATAAGAATTGTTATTTTACAAAATTTTTATTTTTTTATTATTATTTATACCCGCTAAACTGCTCAAGCAGTTTGTCAGCAGGTCAGTTTAACATAATATATTATCAAAGCATACAAAAAGCGAGAAATCACAATATTTAAAATAGATACAGAAGAATTTAAATAAGAACTGTGATGGACTCGCCCTGGGATAATTTTTTTTATTATTGATTTATTATGGTGGGAAAGAAATTTTCAGTTGGTCTCACGACATAGGGAATTACCAGATGTTGGACAACTGATTTTAAAACAAGTGCTTAGATTTATTATGGTACTAGAGAAAAAAACAGGAACAGGCACTGTATCGTCAGAGACCTCCGGGGTGGTGCTAAAATTCTTAGATTTTATTCGGTGGAGTAGCGACAAATTTAGTTTGGGGCGGATAAAAAAAAAACCCTAACAAGATCAATAAGAAACAATTCAACTAGGTTGAGCAATGCTACTAAGTGACTTTCTAAGTATGAAATACGCCGTTAAATATAGTTACGTAATTTTCTAAGGATTTAGATGAATTATAATTATGAATAGCGAGGTAAATAACATTTTAACAGGACGAGTTTGGAATTTGCCTAATTAAATTAAAATCTCGCAAGAAGATTTAAAAATAAAACTATTACATCATAATTATTTAATACATCCTAGACCGTGTTGATAATTGCAAGCCGAGCTAAAATGCTGGTGGGCCAACACGCCACTGGACTGGAAGGGTCAAGTTTCATCCTTTGAACAAAGAATTGGACAGTTTACTTGAGAAGTAACAATTTATTGGTTTTGAAACGATTTAAATTAATGTGACGGGTTCTAGAGCTCACAATTGATGGGGTCTTTTAGTGCGTTTCTGTCCTTGGATACACGAAATTTCGAGAATTCAGGAGACATAAATTAGAAATCGCATATGGCGAAAGGCGGGGTTGGTTTGGGAAGAGAGTCTGGATTTGGAAGCGCGGAGAGACGGTCGTGACAGTCAGCGTGAAAGAACGGGAGAAGGAAGTCGATAGTCGTGGTTAAGGAGCGCGGGCGGATAGTCAGTTTTGGATAGTCTAGATTGGTGAGAGCTAAGGGGCGGTCGAGGGTGAAAAAAGCGGTTCAAGATAGTCAGGTTTTGAAAACGTTGGGAGGCGGTCAAATAGAGTCAAGGGGGTCAGAGTTTCAAGGTTTGGGAGACGGTCAGGAATAATCAGGATCGGTCAGCGTTTTAAGATAGTCGAGTCAGTAAAAACTAGGAAGCGCGTCAACAAGAATTAATCGTCGGGACGCGAACACGGCTAAAGTCATTTAGTGTAGAAGGAGTGATTTTTCTAACAGCATGAGTATTTTACTGCATGTGACTGTGTTTGTTTTTTTATAATTATTTGGATTGTTGACACTAAGATGTATCGGTAAGTCTATTATAATCTAATTATTAACACTTATTTCCCTAATGTAAACCAAATAATTCAATTGTATTTTGAAGTAAGGGTATCTAACTTGAGTACTATAAGTAATTATGTTAAAACCTTGCACGGAAAAACTTGCGACAATAGTCCGGACCCGTTAGCAAAGGAGGCCATAAATCACCTATTGCATTGAAGCCGACCGGGTCTTGGCTATTACAAAAAGGACGAAGAGTGTTACTAAAAAAAAAACGCTTTAGATCATTCAACAATAGACATTATTTATGAGTTAGACAATTTTTTCTGCAATTTAAAATGATTTAATAATTCTCCAGTAGTTATATTTAGCGTTAAAATTTATAAAATACAAACCATTGTATTTATGTGGTGTTTTTATAATTCGACGAAAGGTTATTAGTCGAAACAATCAGGTACCTATAGGCGGAGTGGTAACGAATGGAACGGTTAATTATATGCTTCAATGCCTGTTATTTGACAATGAGTTATCGTGTCCTCCTTGGGATTTCAACTTGTTCTTCACGGAATTAACACAGCGGATTGAAGTTAGTCGCCGAGAGAATGCATCTGTCTGGCATTCCTATTCTGTCAAGTGAGATTTTCATTTTTCATGAGTTTGGCGGGGACGAAGTGTACGAATTTTCCGTAGGCTGTCTTACCTTACCAAAGCGACAAAAGCGAAGGGAACGAAATTTGTAATTGGCTTGCCTAATAGGGACTTTTGTGTTAACAAAGTCGATAACCCTGGATACCGAGATAAAGCCTATTTCAGTAGAGCAGCGCCGGTTTTTCCCCTGCTCAGGTGTGGTTGAGTTATTCCCGTAAAAGCATCGGTTTCTGTCGAAGGTGTTGGGGGACCAGCCTTAAATAGTCACCCTAAATAGACCCCTGTTTCGAGTATTTTCAGCTGGTGAGAGGACGCTTTCACGGAGTTCAAATCGAAGGGAACGAAGATTGCTAATGGGCTTTCCTACTTGAGTCAACTTGGTGGACGAAGGAACAAAGCGGATAAGGGCTATGCTATTCTTGTCTGGCGTATGAGGAGGATTTTCTCGCTGACAGAACGAAGGGATCGTGACGAATATGAAGTTGTTTCGGTGATTTCTGACGTCCTTCCTGTCAAATTCAATAAACACTTACCCCACTATAGGAGGAGAAGTCATCCAGAATTAGGTTGGAAATTGACTCCGACTGAAACCGTTTGAGCTGACGGAGATCGGATGATTTCAGATTCACGACCTGATGATTCCAGTATCCCTGATCCTTAGCGCCGGAAGTCGAGGATATCATTTTCTACCATTCTTTGATGTTTGAAGCGAACGGAGGGTAACAAACGATAGAGCGAATGACCATGACTTTGAAGTGGGGTAAAATCTCCCGTCTCGGAAACATTCGTTATGTCGGATGGACGCCCTCATTCAAATTAAATATTGAAATGACTATTTTGAGTGTGGACGAAAGACTTGAAGTATTTTCTGTATTGTACATATGATAAATATGTGTCATTACCTCTACTGGAACGAGAAGCTGTATAGACTGGAGCCAGAAGCTATTTGGAGTAGCGTGACTGCAGAGGCGAAGTCGAACAAACTGAAGCTGAATTCATCATTATTCTTACGAGCGTAAACCAGAGGGGTGTTCACGGGACTCCCGAACTCCTGACGTTGCTGATGCAAACCACTTCAGTATATGTTTATGTTTGAGGTTAGTAGAGTGGACTCCTAACTTTCGGCATACTGGCGAAGCTTAACTCATCATTGATTTGGGGGAGGTTGACGCGACCTAAACCTCGCGCTACCCACGTGACCCAAATGGTTCCTGACATCGGACTATCATGCCACCGGACCGGAGCAGCTCCTTATACCTAACGGTATAAGATGAATCTTCTTCAATCATCATCATCATCAACATCATCAATTACCAACAAGGACCCACATCCCACCTTCATCACCATCGGCAGGAGGCAAAACATGTCATTATTTCATCTGTCGCTGAGCGATATTCAATTAATTTCTGGAGGTGTTGGGATTGGACCATCAACTTGGCTGCTCTCGAGCTGGTCACGTTGATGGATGGGATTTGGACGGAGACCAATCGAAAGCAACACATGTTTTGTCTCTAGCTTTTCCCAAAAATACCTACTCATAGAAATAACTCACAAAACTAACAATTCATAGTCAAATCATTAACTTAGAATTGTGTGCATCTTGAATTGAATTGTCTATAGCGAATTTCATGTACTTGTAATTAATTGTCTCATTATATTAGCTGTATTAGCACATTATCGACTGCAGCAACCGGAAACGTTTGGGCGAGCAAACAAGGTAGGAAAAGGTAGTTAAAATCAGGGTAGTCGGTCATTGTCTTATTTTCAAACCATACAGAATGTAACACGCCTCATCTAAAAAGAACCAAAGTTACCACAACCAATTAAAAGGATCCTTCAATGAATTAATCACTGTCGAAACAAAAAATGACACAACGTGACATATTAATTCGTTAAGATTGAAGGGTTGATAAACCGCGAGAAGTTGCAAATCAAACGTAACAAAATATTAATTCGTTAAGAAGCTAGTGTAGACGGGTAAAAACATTAAAGAACTTAAATAATAACAAAAACAGAGCCATATATAAAAAAGAAACAATAGAATTACTTTTAACTTACTACAATACAAAATAATAACATCCAAATCAGTCAGTTGTAACACAGGCAAATTACTCATATTCATATGTATATATGCATAAGATTATAAAAAATATCAGTATAAAAAAGCTTGATCTATTAACCATTTTTTAATTTTATTTTTTAATTCGGGGGTGCAATTTGATTGAATTTTTATGTCTATTGGAATCTTATTAAATATGGTATGTACAAGATAATAGAAAGTCCGTTGTCCGTATTTATTTATAATTTTCGGAATGGACATACCTTCATTTCTATTGAATCTTGTGTCATATGCATGATCTACTTTTTCTTTGTATATTGAATCTGACGTTATGTTTTGACATATAATTTTAAACCATAATATTCCTCGAACAGATAATACGTTAACTGACTCATATAATAATTTTATATCTCTTCTTTGTGCATAAATACGTTTGTTTACCAAAAGCTTAGTCATGGAGTTTTGAATTGATTGGATGTAACCTATATTTGTCTTGCAGGAGTTTCCCCAGGACGTTATTCCGTATCTGATTGTAGATTCCGCTAGTGACAAATAGATTATTTTTAACGTAATTATAGGCATAAAATATTTAATTTTGTAAATTCGCCCCACAATAGCTCGTAGGCGTTTGCATATGTTGCTAACGTGTGTATCCCATTTCATATGCGCATCTACAGTTATCCCCAAATATACATAAGTTTGTACCAGTTCAATGGTTCCACATTTACAGGACTGTGAAGAATTGTGTATACACTCAGATGTATGCGACTTTATTATAGGCGTGATGGTGTATTTGGCATGTGGAGATTGTATATGCATCAATTTAGTCTTTTTGGAATTTATTATTAGGCCGGCATCATGTGACCATTTCTGTACAGAACAAAACTTTTTTACAAATCAATTACACAGTATAAATATACTAATATGATAACTTAATTTTATTACCGAAATTTACAATCAAATTTACAAGCTCTAGGAAACAAATTGTTAACTAATAACTTTTAAAAAGAATATGTGACATAATTTTTCGAAAGTTCTTTTGGTGCTATAAAAAATATCTGCTACTTCTACATATTGGTTAGCTAAGCTGTGTATACGTGGTATGAGGGAGTTTATAAACGAATTGGTATTGATAATAATAATAATAATAATAAACTGAATTATGTAGCGCAGTTTTCGTGAAAAAATCACATCAAGGGTGCTGTACAAATATACATATTTCATAATAAATATTACTGGCTTTCAAACAAGATTCATAATAAAACTAATGACTTACATCTGTAGTTATGTTCGGTATTCTTTGTATTAATTAATAACTACGAAATTTGGCTGAAGCGGTTTTTAATAATACATACAAAAACAATGAATAAACGTAGAAAATACAACAAAATGATTTACGAAAGAAAGGTTCGAGAATGTTCAGAAGCGCGTCACGTAGGCAAAATAATTCGATCTCGATGTCGCGGTTGCTGGTACTGTACTGACCATTTCGTTCACGTTGTCGCTTATTTAGGTGGAAAATAAAACATTCTCGAACATTCCAGTTGCTACAGAAACAAATATTAAAAAAATAAAAGAAAATCCAAGAAGCTTGTTTGGAAACTTCTAGAATAACGTTCGAGTCAAGTAGTGGCGTACAACTACACATCTAAGCTTATATCTAGTGATCCAAAACTTAGAACGGGTTGTTTCAGAGAATTTGAACAATTCTTCAAATTTCAAAATTAATTATCAAGTTCTGTGAAAGTTCTTTTTAAGTTCTGTTACTATTTCAGTTCTAGCCTAAATTAATATAACCCTTTAAATATCAGGAACCCAAATTCGTATGATGTTTGGGGCCAAATTTGGTCTCCTAATAATTAAAAGGATAATAACAGAACTTGAATAGGACATTCACAAAACCCGAAACGAACGTTGAAACTTGATGAATTGTTAAAATTCTATGAAACAACCCATCATAAGGCTTTTGATGATCTGGTGAGGAGGCGCGAAATGAAAGATGTTGTGAAGGTCACAGTGTTTTATTTGAGTCAGGATGACGTATGTGAGATGACTTGAGGACCGATAATGAAGACTCCGGATGCAGGCGGTGAAGTGCTGGTCAAGCGCGGGTCAGTGAGTCGACGCCGCTGCTGGTGACCGGACTCGTTGACGTATCAGGTACTGGTGAAGAGCGTGGGTCTTCCGGGTGCTCCAGTACTGAACAGGGAAGCCGAAGTTGCGGTGGACCTGGTCGGCGGTTGTACGGGAGGTGCATAGACCGGATGACCGCAGGATGCCGCGTGGTCTAGGTGCGTGGATGTTGCGCTGGTCTGATGTGCTGGAACCAGGGCGCTGTGTGATCCGATGTAGCGCTGGCAAGGAATGATGGGGCCAGGGCGCTGTGATCCCGTTGGAGTCCATTAATGAACCGGGCAGAGCCGGGTATATTGCCCTGCGCTCAGCGGAGGTGCACGGGTTGTCACTCGCAAAGTATTGTAAATTGTTAAACGACTGATGACTGACTGACAGACTAGTTCCTTCACGCTGTCGGTTTTATAAGGTGAAGAAGCTTCTCGAACATTTTGGTTGCTATGTAGATATTGCCAAACAAAAAATAAAAAATCCAAGAAGCTTGTTTAGAAGAAAATCGAAACTTCTAAAATTACGCTCGAATCAAGTAGTGGCGTACCACTACAGGCTTATAACTACCGACTTAAAACTAGTGACTTACATCTAGTGACTTACAATTAAGGCTCCTAACTACTGCCTTAAAACTAGTGACTTATGTTAGACTTTAGACTTACATATTAGAGACTTACAATTAACATACATTTTTAAATATACTTTTTGGATTTTGCCCGTGTTGTCAATGGTGGGACTGATAAGTTAATATTAATAAAATAAAAAAATATAGTTGAGAAAACTCCAAAGATATTAGAAGAACGAGATGTGCTATGAGCAGTTCATACTGTGTGGAATTGTTTTGCCCAGTGTCGCCGGTTTTGTTCACCAATACTACTGCACACCTTCGCTTACGCTTAGGTATCCGCACTAATACATAGAACAGATTTCTGTGCGTACACGTCCCGATAGTATTTAAAGTACCCTAATTAGGTAGTACTCCGCCTACGGTCCGGCGGCCAACATAGCATATCTCGTTCTTCTAATATCTTTGGAAAACTCTGTAGGTTAAGGTAAAAACAGGTAACATAGAAGTAAGTTATTGCTGGGAGTCGAATCAGTTTGAGTTATTTATACATACATATCATATTCTACATATTTTATAGAATATAATATTCTCTTTTGGAGGTTATTAGCGCCAGACGAAGTTCTTAAATATATTAAAATTATTTTGGTGTTTTCGCAATTAATTTTAGAACACAGGTGCAACAATGCGCTAAATAAGTAAGCTGGTTTTTTAGAAAAGCATATTATAAAGATATATTAAATGAATTACAAATAATCTTCGGACATTGTTGTCGCAGTGTATTTTTAGTTCGCATGACTCTTTTAGAAACCAATTTATTTGAATATTTTTAACAGAAACCGTGGAAATTGTTGGAAATTTTTATAATTGTGTTTTTATAGTGTCATATTCTGTAAAACCGAGTATTGTATTTTTATAGTGCCATATTCTGTAAAACCGAGTATTGTATTTTTATAGTGTCATATTCTGTAAAACCGAGTATTGTATTTTGAAGTGCCATATTCTGTTAAACCGAGTATTGTATTTTTATAGTGTCATATTATGTAAAACCGAGTATTGTATTTTTATAGTGTTATATTCTGTAAAACCGAGTATTGTATTTTATACCGTTACCATTATCATTACCATTGTATACCATTGTATACCATTGTATACCATTATATACCATTGTATACCATTGTATACCATTGTATACCATTATATACCATTATATACCATTGTATACCAATGTACACCATTTTATACCGTTGTATTTTAAAAGTGTTATATTCTGTAAAATCGAGCGTAATAAATGTTTGCTGTATTACAAACACGCTTTAAAACAGTTGCTCAAGCTTTGAAAAAAAAATGACAATGCACTATGATAATGAAACTACACTTCCCCATTTCTTTACCCTCCCCACTAGCTTCAGCCTCACAACTTACCCATAGTCTCAATGGCTCCAGACGGTTGGGAGCAGTTGGGACTCTTGTGCGGTACACGGAGAAAACTAACTAATATAAAATATTGCCAAATCCCTTTAAATTATTCGTATTTTCGTTAGCAAACAGGACTGAAGGCCTTTAACAAATAAATTGACAGTGTTTCCTAATAAAATTTCAATAAAACGAAAGTTCAGTTCATCAAAATTTGAGAAAAAAATTTCGTTATTGTATATTATCAGGATAAACGCAGGTGCATGAAGACGTATTCTGATATATAATGAATGTACTAAATGTTAATTAGGAAACGGCATGTTATCAAATTTTTAACAGGATTTGAATAAATCAGCAAAACTCATTTTTCTTCGTCTAAAAATATCTCGTAATTAGATAATTGGTATATTCGTCTAGTTGGTATTCCATTCTCTTTTAAATTTTTATGCCTTATGAAGTCACGCCTTTTATGTTTAACATATGCAGGCCTTTTGGCAACAAGCTACATTTTTTTAAATCATATGGAAACTTGTTGAATACAAATGATACGTTATATTCGAGGGTTCTTTGGTCACATTTGCATATCCAAAAAAGTAGTTAATGGTCCCCACATTATGTGCGAATCGCTTACAGCGTGCGCGTTCTTCTATTGTCTTATATGAAATTCTTGTGATATATCGCATTAATATTTTCTCCAAAAAAGAATTTGAATGAATAAATAATATATAAATATTTAAAAACAAAGCACTTTTTTAAAATTTACATTAACTCCAAGCCTATGTCGCCTTTGTTGATTCTGTACGAGGAGGGTTTTTTGGAGGAGGGGTTCGTTTTTGTGGAGGGGTTCCACAGCCAAGCTGTTGACCTCAAGAACGAGTCGTAGAAACAAACGAAAAATATGTTCAAATGTTTGGGGAGTGTTTGGCGTGTTACCCGACTATGCACCGGTGCTGAAGGAAAAAACGACTCTAGTTCCTCGGAGCATCTTCTATTGTAATATTGGTAGAATACCTTAAGCATTTCTATGTGACGCCTAAAGAATGCGATCCGTTTGATAAGACAATATATCAAACGGATCGCCCATTTCGGCATAGAGTCGATGGTTTTTTTCAAGTATGTTGGGCTCCAAAAAAAAAGCTTTCTTGGGCTTTGGACAAAGATACTATCAATACCATGCTATAAAAGCATTCAACAGTCTAACACTTAATAAAATTGAGGAAAACAAAAATAAATTCAGACACAAAATTAAGAAATGGATAAAAGAACAAAAAAGACAATATTACCATAATTTCATAACATAAAATAATAAAACCTAAGATCTGCTAAAGGTCAGCAGTTGTGTGCTATTATTAATTATTTGTAATTGATATTATAAATCAAGAATGAGAGGGAATCTTACATAACAAAAAAAACGGTTTAATTGGCAAAAAAACTTATGTTCCCCCTTTAGTGAAGGCGGCAACGTGTTCGAATCTCCATAAATGGTGCATGAATATTCTCAAAAATTAGTAGGTACAGCACTCCGCATATTTACCTTCCTCGTGGTTTTGGTTTTAACAGGAACTGGGATGGCTATAGGGTTGCATCATGTTTTATCTAGTTTTTTATGTTTCTTAAAAAATTCAAGTGATGTAATGTAATACAAAGATTTAGATTTTTAAGGTAGATATAGGTATCTGAAAATACATTGGTTGAAATATATTTCTAAGTTACTAATTAATGTCTTTTAAATTTTACGCATACTATATAGATTAACAACCATTTACCGTACATAAATCAGAACGTAAATTTTAAATTACTTATGTAAGTGTGGCCTTTAAAGGTTAAAAAAAATTGTGAAAAAACATAAAGAGGTGAAGTGAGGTTTAATGTGAATATCGCACTAAATATACCCAAATGCTTCCAACCATCAAACATAACTTGACTTATATTATTTTGTGAGCCACTTTTGTTTTAATGTTATGAATTTGTGTTATTTCACAATTAATTCATTTGAAATAATATAAAGTATAATTGCGGCTTGTTCCAGAGAAACTTTGCTTGAAATGGCTTTAGCCATGTTTGGTGATCAGATCTGAATAACTAGGTACTCCCCCACCTTCGTCTTCCCCATCTCTTTCCCCTTTCTTCTACTACCTTCAGTCTCACAACATACCCCAATTGGGGATGCCATTGTCACACTGGCTCCAAACGGTTGGAATCAGTTGGGAATCTGGTGCAGGTTCACAAAAAAAAAACTACGCTACCCAATCTTATGTGGGAAGTTATAGTTATTATGTCATTTTTAAAAATAATAATAATAAATTTTATCACAAGATAGTAGTATTAATTTATATTACATTACCCGAACGCTCCTAATAAAGTGGATACTTGTACTCCTCAGGAGAGGAGAATTTATATTATATTACACAAACTCTCCTGATAAATCTTATGCTTGTACTCAGGAGAGGATAATTTATATTATATTACACGAACTCTCCTGACAAATCTTATGTTTGTGCTTAGAAGAGGAAAAAATTATATTACATTAGGTACACGAACTCTCCTGATAACTCTTATGCTTATGCTCAGGAGAGGAGTGTTTATACTATATTACACGAACTCTCCTGACAAATATTATGTTTGTGCTTAGAAGAGGAAAATTTTTATTATATTACACGAACTATCCTTATAAATCTTATGCTTATGCTCAGGAGAGGAGAGTTTATACTATATTACACGAAATCTTCTTATAAAGCTGATACTAGTGCTCAGGAGAGGAGAATTTATTACGAAGAAAATTATTATCTTTTTGGCAAACTAAGGAATATCATTTTAACATTCTAAAGAGAATTTAACATTACCTTTATAATACGAATTTAGCTTCCCAATATTCTACATTAAAAAACACGACAATCTGTTGGACATGACAGATTTCGTAACACCGCCAAATCGTTGGGTGTGTTTTTTTATTGAGGTTACAAAAATGCTGTGTTTTCGTTTTAAAATGAAGAAATAAATTTAAAGGTGAGGCGTAAAACCGAAAATTTGTAAATAGTGATTGAGGTATTGTTTGTTGTAGGTGAAATAAAAAATATAATTCTTTTAGGGTTGTAAAATGTTACGTAATATCATCCTGATCGTTAGTAGATAATCTATATGTATATTAATGAATGTTTCTTTGTTTGTCCCCTATATACTCAAAAACTACTAAACCGTTTTCGCTAAAATATGAAAAAATGTTATTTTGTTATTTTTTATTATTATTTTTTTAATTGCCGGCAACCCGAGCGTTTATTGCAATAGCATAATTAAAATTACAAACATTAAAGTAACCCGCCTCACTAGAAGATTTCTGTTCTGAGGCAGGTACATATATATGCTTACACATACACATACATTTATACAAATATATCAATATATACATGGAGCATTCCATATATAGTTACATAAAAAAAAACAGGAATTTCGTAGGAACTTTAAATTTACATAAATGGTAGCGTCTAAATCTCATAATAATAACATATCAAAAAATAGTTTAAACAACAGTATTAGGTATTGATAAACTAGGCATACGTAAAACTAAAGTAGTTTTAATAAGAAAGAGTAAATCTCAATAAATGTTAATAACACATGTAGGTATGTAAATAAGGAATGAGAATTAGACTATGAATTCAGGTCTAAACTAAAAACTTACCTTTTTAAGTTGTCGTACCCTTAAATTAAATATACCAATCCTAAGAGAAAGTCCAGTTATATTCAATTTTTCAATTAAGTCCTAAACCCTGTATCTAAATTTCGCCAATAAACAAATAGATAATATTAATTAAGTGTTAATCTCAAGTGACCTACCAGGTAAGTATTGTACTGTATATTTTCTCCATAAATAGTTAAGTAATAACACTGTAGAAATGTATTATAAGTTTGTACAGCGCCCTTGAGGTGTTTTTGCACAAAAACGGCGCTATAAAAGTCATCCAGGTATTATTATTATTATTAAGGGATTGCTAGTAACTTGCTGATGCATGCCCTTTTTTGTATAGTAACCATGTGTTGAAATGTTTGAGTAAACTTTTTGGGTGTTTCTGAGTGTTGCAATAAGTGGTTTCTTTTAGGAATGTGTTGAAGATGAAAGGTGCTAGGAAGGATTCGTGCTTTTTGGCAAAGGTTGAATTAATTTTTGGCACTTGAAGTTGATTCTGTGATTTTGCCCTTGTGTTATGTGGGTGAGTTACGTGGCATGGTGAGGATTTTATGCAGTTTATTTGAATGATCTTTTTAATGAATAGTTCTCTAATATCTATTATATTATTTGTAATAAGGAGATTTTCCGTTGGATGCATATAATATGGTTTTTTGAACACAATCCTAATTAATTTTTTATGAGTTGTGTTGAGGGTCTTAAAAAACTTGTCAGCAGCTCCCCCCCCCCAGGCTGATAAACCTTACGTTAAAAGGTATATTGAATTGTCAGCAGAGTTTAGAGAGTGGTTTGTTTGCGTGGTAGATAAAGTTGGGGACGAGGCAGACTCAACGCATTAAATTTGCACTGGAATGAGACACAGAGTCAAATAAAGTTATAATGTAGCTTTTTTAATAGAAACGATGTGGTATACAGTAGTGAAAAATGTCGGGAATACCCGAGAAAGACTTAACGCATTACATGTGCACTGAAATGGGATACGGAGTCGAATAAAAGTCAATATAATCTAGTGTTCTTGAAAATATACCCAGTTTTGAAGTACACTAGAATTCACAACCTCAAAACATTAATCTAAACCAGAGGTTCCCAAACTTTTTTGCCCCGTAGACCACTTGCCAAAAAATTTTTTTTCCGTTGACCCCCTGCCTGCCGAATTTTGAATTTTCCTAAAACTATTAACATGAGATAATCATTTATTTTTTTCGTAAAAAGATTCCCTTCCCTTGCCTGTCCAACAACCGTGTGGCGGTATAGTTCATCTGTCTTTACATTGTGCAGACAGGGGCGCTCTTGTGAGGTATTACACCAAATGAAAATAAAGCAGGATAAGCAACGGGAATTTCTTTCTGTAGCTGGCCCTACAGAACTGCCCCTTAAGTTCTTTGTAGTGCTTATTCCGGTCAGTTCTTTTTGTCACATGATATCCGATTCTTCAACATTCCATTTCCACAGTCAAAATGTCCTCAAACTTAGTTTTAAAGTCTGTGTAAAGTGCATTTAAATGTTGAACGTTATTATTACCCTGGACGTTGTTCAAAAACAAGTTGGGGAACTAGGAAAATTCGCAGCTTCCAATGTGCAATGTTTTGCTTGAATATATTAATTCTGACGAGAAAAAGAACGAAGACTCTATTTATATACCTCAATAAACAACTTTACGATGTATAAAAATACAAATATAAAATAAGTGATTTCTCAGTCTATTATATTTGTGTTAGGTCTATTGTGTCATTTACGGAACTCCTAAATGTTGACTTGAGGTAAATGTAGGTCCGCTCGTATGTACCCCCATTTGAATCTCGTGGACCCCCAAATTTTTTTCTCGCTGACATAGACCCCCAGCAAGCCGATATCGACCCCTAGGGGTCTGTATAGACCACTTTGGGAACCTCTGATCTAAACCATTCACAACCCCGAGCAACGCCGGGGCTAATAATTTAGAAAGGTTGGTATATAAAAATCACAACAATCGGTTCTAATAAAGGGTGCTGTCTACCGTAGTTACGGTACCTACTGAAATGCGGGGTAAACCCGACAATCTTTCTTGGTTACCAGTTTTCGTAAATATAGTGTAAATGTTTTCGGTAGACCGCAGGCTGATAAATTTTGATAATTTACATAAACAAACGTTTTTCTTAACGTTGTTTAGATTTCTTTATAGTTAAATACAAATAAACTGTTGACATTGTAGATTCCAGAAGAACGAACGTAATTTTATATATGTTCCAGTAGAAAGTAGGCTTCATTGTTAAAATTCTGACTACACTTAAATAGTGTAGTTACGTGTACCGTTACACACAAAATAAATGTGTACAATACACATAAAAGTGTGTTACACCCAATAAAAGTGTGTACAGTTAGCACTGTGCTGTCAAATCATAATTAGATCATACGCCACAACATAAATTTTCAGGTGGTCTGGTGGTGGCACAGTGAAATCGATAACCTTATAGTTTCGGATGGATAGGCGAAACATTCGACGTTTTTATAGCGATTTCCCGAGCTCGGTCGTGCTGTTGATAGCAAGACCGATATTGATAATGCAATAGATTAGTACTGCTACGTCAAAGGTAAAAATACTAATAAATTGACAATTTGGAATTTGATATGTTTTTGATATTTATTTATTTATTTAAAACAATATGTATAACACTTTTTTATTTAACAAAATAGGTAGACCAACAAAGCTGTCACATGCCAGTTTGTCTGCAGGATCCACCGAATCAAAATATCTTAAGTCTATGCCTGTAACGGACGTACTGCTCCGTGATCGGACGCGGTCGCCCCATATTAAAATCCTTTATTTTCCTTAACTTTGCCTGTCTTTAAATTTAATAAACTGGAGTAAATTATGTAAAAATGAAAATGTCAATGTATGAAAAGATAACTTGTATAACCCTCTGTTTGTAAAAATGTAATGTAAATGAATATATAAACAATAAATGAAACGTCGGAGCTTGGCTAGGAGACACGGGCAGAGAAGTATACCGAGAGAGCTGGTGGATTAGTAGCATTTAATTCGGGCACGGTTATGAGAATCGTGCTTATACGAGAGGGAACGTTCGGCCGCGACCCGAAGCAAAGGGCCGTGCGCCGTCATAGCGTACGAGGTGGTTTGCCGCCCGAACGTTCCACCAGCGCGATTCTGGGAACCGTGCCCGAACAAAGAGAGGCCGTGGTCACGTTCGACCACAGGGCCCGAACTTACCGGCCGAGAGGCGGTAGCTAACCCGGCGGCGGGCCGCGGGCGCGCCACAAAACACGGGCCTCGATTCCAGGAATCAAAGAGAAAGCAGGCCCGTGTGAGCGTCGCTCGGCCAGCGAAGGCCGCCGGGGTCTTATAAAACGGGAACAGTCCCTTGAAACATTAGATATCCAGCAACCACCACCAGCTCTACACTTCTCTCTGCTCAGCCTTCTACCTCGCTCCGACTTCTGACTCTACTCGCCTTCTCTTCTTCTTCTGACCCTCGCCTCACCCCGGACCTCTCTGCCTCTACAACAAGACCCGGATCTACGACAAGGACCAGAATCAGCATCGGACCAGCTACAACGGCTTCAGAGACGGCCCCGTTCTACCCCTCCACGCCACTGAAGGAAGACATCTCACGCCTCCACGGATTGGGATCACCGCCCTGTTTACAGTCTTGTGTGTCACACATTACGTCTGGCACATAAGTGGTCCTTCGACGCCGGATCTCTCCGTGGAAAGATGTCACCTTCACTGCGCTCTGGGAAGAATAAGGCTGACGGGGACTCATCGCAAGGAAGCGATGATCCCACACCAACCGGGGCGGCCACAGCCGCGCCCCCCGGACTCCGGCCAACCGCCCCCCTGGCCCCCTCTGATCCCCGAGCGGACCTACTGCCTGGTCCCTCCGGCGCATCACCACCACAGACGCCCCCTGCCGCGGCCGACGTCTCGTCAAGAAGCGAGGCTTCCAGCGAGGACACGCTCCGGCAGGTGCAGCTCGAGCTGAGAGCTGAGAGGCGGCACAACCAGAAGCTACAGGAGGACCACACCCGACAGATGGCAGAACTGATCGCCACGCTGAAGGGCCTCCCGCGGACAGCTTCACCTGCAGCCTGGCAACCGGAGACACACGCCACCGCTCCACAGGCGGAGTACCCGACGACTGCGGCGCCATCTAGCGGCTTCGGGCGGAACCTGGGCTACTCAGCGGAGACGCACGCCACTGCGCCGCGCCTGGGCTACTCAGCGGAGACGCACGCCACTGCGCCGCGCCTGGGCTACGCGGCGGAGTACCAACCGACAGCGGCGCCATCTAGCGGCTTCGGGCGGAACCTGGGCTACTCAGCGGAGACGCACGCCACTGCGCCGCGCCTGGGGTACTCAGCGGAGACGCACGCCACTGCGCCGCGTCCTGGCTACTCAGCGGAGACGCACACCACTGCGCCGCGGCACCTTCCACAGACTGCGGCGCCCCCTAGCGGCCCCGGTCACAGCCTCACCTACACAGTGGGGGGAGAACCCACTGTGCCACAAGCCACAGCCCAGACTGACGATGTCATTGAGAGCTCGCGCCGCGCCGTGAGGGCTCAAACCGGGACGGAGAAAAACCACGCTGCGGATCCACTCACAGACGGCGCTCCCCCAGGCGCCGCGACGCTGCGAGGTGGACCAGAGCCGCAGTACGGCTATCCCGGTGTGACCCGCGGGCCCGCCCAGTTCCCAGCATTTCCCCCGAGTGCAGACTCGCCATCGCAGCCCCCTATGGATGGATACGGGGCTTTCAACCGCGCAGACGAGGCAGCGAGGCAGACGCGGGACTGGGTGAACCAGGGGAGTGTCCCTCTCGCCCAGGTGACGGCCATGTTTGCCAACGCCCTCCGGCAGTCCCAGGCCGGCGGTACACCCCGCTCCCACCCCGAGGATGAGCGGATGGCGTCGCTCATCGCCCGGCAGTCCAGCGCCAAGGACCTGCCGCCTTACGCTGGTGACGCCATAGAGTGGCAGGCCTGGAAGGCACAATTCCTGCAGTCGACGGCCACCTGCGGGATGACGGCGGCCGAGAATTTGATGCGGCTACAGCGTGCCCTGAAGGGAAAGGCGCGCGAAGCCGTCAGCCCTCTCCTCCTGGACCCGGCGCAGGTGCCGGAAATCATGGATGTCCTGGAGCACCGCTTTGGGGGCGCGCACTCGGTCGCCGCGGTCATGTTCGACCGGATAAAGCGGCTAACCCGACTGCAAGAGGACGCATCGACCGAGGCTCTGGTGGAGTTCTCGGGCACGGTGCAGAACATCGTGGCTTCGCTGGGGAATCTGCGGGGCGATTACCTCTCCAACCCGGCCCTCTTCAGCGAAATCGCCTCGAAGATGCCGTTAGCCCTACGCCTCTTGTGGTTGGGTAAGGTGGCCGACCAGACGCACGCGGCCACCGTGGTGCAGCTTGCCGCGTTCCTGAAGCGGCTGACCAACGCGGTGCCGCGGTCGGGCCTCACCGACAATGGCCGAGCAGCGCGGCCGAGCAGCTCGGTCGAACATCAGCGGGCCGCCCGCCCGTATCGTGAAAATGTGCACGTGATCGACGAGCGGCCGGAACCCCGCAGTGAAGTTTGGTGCACACTGTGCAAAGATGACTCGCACAAACTCTACAAGTGTCCCCGATTCGCCGAAGAAACAATCAGTGCGCGTTGGGAACTTGTGAAAAGCGCACGGTTGTGCTTTAAGTGTCTGGACGGTGTGCACCAGACAAAACGGTGCGAGTACCGGACCAACTGCGGGGTGGGGACGTGCAGGGCCCCGCATCACCGCTTGCTGCACGATGACGCATACACTCGTGACCCCGAGACGCACACAGTCACGAACACGTGGGAAAGTGAGGGACAAGTGCTAATGAAAGTGATTCCCGTGACATTGTGCGGCCCCGGGGGCCGAGCGACCGTGCACGCGCTGCTTGACGAGGGCTCTGCAATAACCCTAGTCGAGGCAGATGTTGCAGACATCGTTGGAGCCGCGGGTCCGGTACGTGGCCTGCGAATTCGGGGCGCTAATGGGATTTGCTCATCCGATGCTACGTCCCGGCGGGTGAGACTGTCGGTGCGCGGCGACGGAGACGCGTTCACGGTGACGGCCCACACCGTAACGGACCTAGACCTCCCGCGGCAAACAGTGGCCGGCCGCCGGCAAGTGAAACCACGGCTGCTGATCGGACAAGATAACGGGCTGCTTATCGTGTCGCGGGAGGTGCGGAAGGAAGTGAGCGGCCAGATGACGTCCCGGACAGCCCTCGGTTGGATCACGCATGGAAGCACCCGGCGCGACGCCGACGCCGACGCCGACGCCGGGACAACGCTGAGGATGGCTTGTCCGAACGCCGCCCCACCGGCCTCGCTGCCGACGCCCGGGACCACGCTGCTGGAGACCGACCATGCCACCGGGGACCGTGCCGCCGGGGGCCGTGCCGCCGGGGGCCTGTCCCGACGCCGCCCCACCGAACTCGCCACCGAGACACACTCGCCAGAGGGACCGGACGCCAGGGACCACGCCGCGTCGCAGTCGCAGCACGCCTCTTGCTAAAAAGGTGTAGCCGAGCTCCACGGGGGGAGTGTAACGGACGTACTGCTCCGTGATCGGACGCGGTCGCCCCATATTAAAATCCTTTATTTTCCTTAACTTTGCCTGTCTTTAAATTTAATAAACTGGAGTAAATTATGTAAAAATGAAAATGTCAATGTATGAAAAGATAACTTGTATAACCCTCTGTTTGTAAAAATGTAATGTAAATGAATATATAAACAATAAATGAAACGTCGGAGCTTGGCTAGGAGACACGGGCAGAGAAGTATACCGAGAGAGCTGGTGGATTAGTAGCATTTAATTCGGGCACGGTTATGAGAATCGTGCTTATACGAGAGGGAACGTTCGGCCGCGACCCGAAGCAAAGGGCCGTGCGCCGTCATAGCGTACGAGGTGGTTTGCCGCCCGAACGTTCCACCAGCGCGATTCTGGGAACCGTGCCCGAACAAAGAGAGGCCGTGGTCACGTTCGACCACAGGGCCCGAACTTACCGGCCGAGAGGCGGTAGCTAACCCGGCGGCGGGCCGCGGGCGCGCCACAAAACACGGGCCTCGATTCCAGGAATCAAAGAGAAAGCAGGCCCGTGTGAGCGTCGCTCGGCCAGCGAAGGCCGCCGGGGTCTTATAAAACGGGAACAGTCCCTTGAAACATTAGATATCCAGCAACCACCACCAGCTCTACACTTCTCTCTGCTCAGCCTTCTACCTCGCTCCGACTTCTGACTCTACTCGCCTTCTCTTCTTCTTCTGACCCTCGCCTCACCCCGGACCTCTCTGCCTCTACAACAAGACCCGGATCTACGACAAGGACCAGAATCAGCATCGGACCAGCTACAACGGCTTCAGAGACGGCCCCGTTCTACCCCTCCACGCCACTGAAGGAAGACATCTCACGCCTCCACGGATTGGGATCACCGCCCTGTTTACAGTCTTGTGTGTCACACATTACGTCTGGCACAATGCCTATAACATTGTATGATTATGTGTACATGAGTAAGTCTTATTTCTAAGTAGGTACATTTCACAGATTTTATTTTATTGCAGACATTCGCAAAATATATTTCTTACGAATAGTTGTAAATACATAATATATCTAATGCACCTCACTAAAAAGAAAGAGTTTGGGAATTTACATTAAGGTGTTCAAAGGTACATGGATTGATCATTTATTAACCACAGCTTTATGATTTTAGGGCAGGGTCTCTCATTATTCACAATTTGTAAGTTTTTTTTAGTTTGTTGAAGATCACAGGTACCAAGTATTCAAAAGTACGGCCTCCATACTTATTTAAAATTCAAGGAGTTTTTAGCCCGTTTTCTTCTGTAAATCTTGTGTTGTGTCCGTGTACCAGTGGTTTTTTGTACAAGCTTTCTCCCGCATTGTCCATAATAGTAATATACCAGAGGAGACCTTTTATTGGAAGTAGGCTCTCTGCACCGTACAGTATTTTAAGATTTTTTCTTTGTTTATAAATGTTTGGTGTGACTATTTTTATTTTATTATTGCAGTTTGCAAATTTTGTACATATTTAATGTAAGTACTGCTAGTGTGCCCCCAAGTTCTTATTCCGTTTCTAAGAATAGATTCAACCATAGAAAAATATATTGTTTAAGTGTACAATGGGGCAGTATAAATTTTAATTTATAAAAATTACTCGCTATAGTTAAATAATAATTTAACTATACTTTGGAACGGCCCGTATTTTTGACACTTAAAAGGGATTTAGAATTAGCCAGCGTGGAATGGAATCTATTGATTGCGTCCTAGATAAACTAATTAAGTCGATGAATCGTGTACACGATATCTTTCAATTCTAAGAGCTTAGTTCAACTCCATTCATTAATAAACCAGTTAATATGGATGCAAGCTGTCCATATTGATAGCTTATTCGACACCTTGGAGGACGCGCTAAAAACAGCGGCTTTTGTCTACCGACTGTAGGAATCATATTCTGACCGTGCTCGCAAATATCGCTAACTGACCATAGATGACGGATTTCAACGGTCATATATATTTGGTGAAAAAAACTGGTAAACTGTGGGCTATAATGGCATTATCGATACATCATCTAGTGAAATTTTACAACCTATAAACCATAATGACTCACAACACTCCCCAAGTCAAACACGAGAAATAATTTCTCAATTGAGTTGGGCAATTTTTTGTTAAAAATTTCTATTTTTTTCGCAATCAGCCTCAAAATATCTACATTTGTAAATTATTGTAATGTGTTTGTATATTCAATAAATAAAAAAAATAAAAAATTGTTTTGTACCTTTTAGATTTGACTGAATTCCATCTCTGTTAGGGCGAGTTGACACAGTTTTCTCAAGGAGGGGCTTACTATTTATCGTATACGAAACACGCGCACTGTGATATTACCAAAACACATAAGCAACCAGTAAGAGTATGTTTTTCTGAGTTATCATTTTCCTCCACCCGGCCATAAAAATAATAAATTTCACACTGACAGAAAATATAAACATTCTATACACGTACTTGTAAAAACCCACAACATTGTATGCCGAAATAAACAACGTCATTCAATATTTAAATACACTATAACATTGGCGACCTTTTCGCCCATTAAAACTGAGTGAATGCTTTTAATTTTAATTTAGCTAAAATACGAAAGAAAACTCAATTTAATTTGATTGAAAGGAAATTAAAGCCAAATTAAAACTAAAAAAATCATGAATTATATCATGAATTATACTTAAATTATTTTAGATGTAGGATTATATAAACTTATATCAAACTCAACTATCTTGGTTAGCTAGAAATTTTAACAATAGATAATGGAGTTATGCCTGTTAGTTCGAACATTTCCAGAAAAGTTCCCACAAAATAACTCAACACATAAACACGCTACAAGGTTCACAGAAAACTTATTAATCCCAAAAGCAAACAAAACTATCCCTAAAAAGG
The DNA here is from genome assembly GCF_061612785.1 of Hesperophylax consimilis. Taxonomy (NCBI): domain Eukaryota; kingdom Metazoa; phylum Arthropoda; class Insecta; order Trichoptera; family Limnephilidae; genus Hesperophylax; species Hesperophylax consimilis. The sequence continues at coordinate 7,077,486 of NC_142850.1, forward strand.
ACCACACTACATGGCCATTAAAGTATTTTATTTTTAATTTAATTTTTTTTTATTTTATTTGGGAAACAAACAGTTATACAAATATATTTTAATACAAATCATTTTTACCAAGTTGCATAAACCAGTAAAGTTTCCACAGAAGATTCATTTTATAGATAGGTAGAAAAACATATGAATATAAATAATACAATACAATATAAATACTAACTAGTAGAAAAAGAAAATCTCCAAAAAAATAAAACTAAAAAGACTACAGATTCAACCCATACAAAAACAATACACACACTAACACTACTAAGTTTCCCGCAACGATCCAACGCTACTCTTTTAGGAATGCTATGAATCTAGTATATGTATAACAATCTTCCACGTAGCATCAAACAAATAACCGACATACTTAAATACTAATAACATTTATTTTAAACAAATGTCACTACACCTTCAGTGAATACCTTAAATAAATTAAATACCCCTGTTTTGTGGTATGTAATATAATGTGTGTTTGTTGGGTTAGCTGGAAGATAATATATATATATTTGTTCTTATGTGTTTTAGACTCTCTAAACACATTAGAATAAACTTTGAAATTTTCTGCGATGTTGGTCAACTTTCAAAATTTTCTGCGATGTCGGTTAACTTTAAATTCTAAATTATTTCAAGTTAGTGCAGAAATTCTGGGACTATTAATAATTAAATAAAAAATAATTATAGTTAGTTAACCTTTTACCTCATAATTGTAAATTATGTCAATAAATCAATTTAATAGTAAGACTACTATGAAGTGTTATTTTTTTATTTTTGAAAGAAACATTAAAATTCCTGGGTTAGCTAGAAAAGAACGATAGAGGGAACGATACGCATTTGCCAAAGTAGCTACTAGCCGGTCAACTTCTTATCTAAATTTTTATTCTTACAAAGTGGCACATAAGAAAACCATGCTTTTACATTTGACGCCAATGACATTGTAAAAATACAAGACACGTTATAATTTAAAATTTTCAATAAACTAGCACTGCTTGTGAAAAAGATAACCATTCAAAGAATGTGAGTGTTCCAATGAAATACAGTGTTTTCCAATAAGAGGTGTTATTTTGAATAGCCCGCTATTTCGGTAGATGTTACTTTTGAAGCTGTCATTTTTTGACATTTGACAAGTAGAAACTACGTTATTAATAAAAATGGAACAATACACGCTTCAACAACGCATTGAAATTATTTAAATTCACTTGAGTGAATAAAATGCAAATCATCTTGAGTGATGAGGCCCATTTCCACCTCGGTGGCTTCGTCAACAAGCAAAATAGTCGCATCTGGGGCTCGAAAAACCCAAGAATTATTGTTGAAAAGCCTCTTTCCTCAACGTGTGACTGTTTGGTGTGGTTTATGGTCCGGCGGAGTCATTGGACCTTACTTTTTCGAAAATGAGGCTGGAGCAACAGTTACGGTAAATGGATTGCGCTATCGAGAGATGATTAATATTTTTTTAAGGCCAAAATTGAATGATATTAATTTAAACAACGTTTACATTCAACAAGACGGCGCTACGTGCCACACAAGCAACGAAACTATTGATCTTTTATGATTGAATATCAAAATAACACCTCTTATTGGAAAACCCTGTAGTTGTATTAACGGCTAGCTAAAGTATGTCTACTGCACCTAGTACAGTGAAACTATGAGCGTTGTTTCAATATCATATTCATACTCAATTAATTCATCTAAGTTTGACGCTCAGTTCAATGAAGAATCACAATACTTTATTTGATAACAATATACACATGTTAGAAGTCTCAAATCATTCGTATTGTAAAGATTCGTCTTCAAAGATGGTATCGAAAGTGTTTGTGGTAAGAGGTATTAATAAAACGTAATATTTTTATGTCAGATCTAAAGTATGGGATTAAAACACTCGGCAGCATTCCATTAATTATATCCAAAATGGGTCTCTTTTTCCACCCAGGGCGATTGGCCTGTTCCTGAAGAATAGTTGGAAGCAAATCACAAGCTTGAATGCCATACACCGTTACCTACTTACTCTCGATGGCCCGGTGCCTTATTCCTGGTACGCGGGGGTAGGGGGACCATGTCATATTATGCCAACAGGTGTGAGCCTAATAATTAATATTTTCCTTGGGAATAAAATTTAGGGCCGGATTGGAATTAAAAACATAAAAATCAACCCGTTAAAAGCCAAGTATTTTTTTAACCACAATGCCTACATCTGTTTTAAAATGTCTTCTAAAATGTCTCTGACTGAGGATTGTACCTTCCTACCCAGGAACTTTAGTCGACAACTCTATTAATCTCGCCAAATGCCGGTTAGGTAGGACCGATTTTTTTTTAGTACATTTCGTATTAGAGGTGAGGCGTATTTATCGTACCCAGTAAAAATACCGGGTATATTCATGCGATACTTTGTACTTTTGACAAATCTCCGAAATACCTGGTTCCAAAATACTCACAAGTATTTTATACTGGGACTAAATATTTTTAATAGGTACTTTAGCCAGGTATTTTTAGTGGGTATTTATTTTTGATAGGAAAAATGTAGTGAATCACATTTGTATATTTTTGTGGGGAATAACTTTTCACAGAAGTTCTCTAAAAACCCCTCCCCTCTCATGGATTTGAAACATTTTGTGGGGAATCACACATCTGAAATTTTTTGTGGGGAATTACGTTTCACATAAAATCGATTCGATTTCTAAATGGATTTCGAATAATTATTGGGGGAATCAAGTTTACGTAAGAAAATTTGTGGGTAGAATTTTGGTGAGTGCAGTTTAATCAATCAATCTTCAGGTCGGTATTAAATACTTAAGTATTTTATCACCGGTATTTTTTGTATCTGTACTCATTGTACCCAGTAACGAAAAGTACTCACAGGACCCACCTCTATTTCGTATCCGACTTCAGAGAAATGCGTATATGTCCGTGTGTGTGCACGTGATTGCCACCAAAAGTTTATTTAATGCATTATCATCGAGAACGATTCTATTTGCCGAGTTTCAGCTCGATCGAATGTAGGAAAGTGGGTTAATTTCCAATTTGTCTGGTTACTTGTGGGCACTTTCCAAGCGGGTTATTTTCCAATTTGTCTGGTTACTTGTGGGCACTTTCCAAGTGGGTTAATTTAAACTTCGTGATGTTATAATTGTAGGATTTAGGAAGGTTAAAATATTTGTCTCAGGATAATAGCCCTTCAAAAGAAAAAAATTGAGGAATTCTAATTTGAAAAATTACAAGTTTACTGACGTTCGAATTCTATGGCATACAAATACAAGACCCTTTATAATATAGTACTCATAGTATAAGAAACATGAGTAAATAACAATGCAAATTGAGATCCTGTTTAAGTAATACAATAATGGAAAAAAATATATCACCTTATACCCATCTTAAGTAACTGGCTTAAGGATGAGGTACACAATAAATGCTTATAAGTAGGTGAATAAAAAGTAAAGTATATTTCAAGTTTAAAAGTTCTAAATGAGAATTGTGGAAATAATAAACAGCTCTTATGGGCGTGTATCATCAACTTAATAAATGTAAGAACATAATAAATGTAAATAAAAAAGCTAACAGTTAGGTTAGGTTAGGTGTCATTTTGATGAGTTATCCGGTCACCATTTAAAGAATGTGTTTTGTATGTGGTCCACTGGACAAAGTTTAGTGAAATTACGCACAGTAAATTTGGTTCATTTCAGCAGAGTACAAATTAAATTAAAAAAATATATATTTTACTGTGGTTTGCAGATTAAATATAAATGAAATAATCGTCCGACTTAAGCCCCTTTCATGTTTCTTCTTTTACGACCGAACGTTTGTTCAATATACATATCATTATTTTCGTTACATTGCTTTTCTTAGATAGAACCTATTATCATTAATATTTGTGAAGAATGCAATTGCAATATACAGGATGTCCGGGGGGTAAAGTGTGCTAACTTTGGGATATGATTCCACATGATGGTAGAGTAAAAAAGATAAACAACTTTTTAGAAATTCCAATTTTTATTTTTCCATAGAAGAATATTTATTAATTATTAAAATATTGAATACAAAAATTCAACTTTTTTTACATGAAAACTACCAACGTTGGAATTTCGAAACAAGTAATTTTAATTTTACTCCGACAAATTCCAAGAAACCAAATTTATTGTTTGTTTTATCATTAAATAACAGCAACGTAGATTTTAAAGATCTCCAGGTTGTTTCTGCAATGAAAGTGTGTCTAAAGGGTTCCATGATAACTCAACACAGTGACAATTCAACACACTTTTAAAAAGTGATATAAAGTCATTAGAAACGATGATTTTTTAAACCTAACTAACCTAACCTACTTAACCCAGTTAATAAAGTTTTTGTTTCATCACTTTCCATGACTTTATATAACTTTTTAAAGATGTGATGAATTATAATTTTGACGAGTTCACCGTCTAAAAGTATGAAAGAAACAATTGTGCACGAATGATATAGCTTGATTATGCCGACATGTAAATGGGCGTGCTTTGTATCTCATATTTCATAATTATTACCTTCCTGATAGTAATTTGTGTCACAGTGTAAATAATAACAGCAATATTTCTCCTCACAAGAGCATTTTATTTGAGGTGCCAGGATAACTCCCCACAGTGACAATGCAACACACATTTAAAAAGTGATATAAGCGATGAAAAAACGTATAAATATTACTCACGTAACCTATTTGGCATTTTTTTTCTCTTCTTTCAGATGTGTTGAATTATCGTCATGTTGAGTTGTCCGGTTACCATTATTTGACTACACTTCAAATCATAAATTTATTTGATGATTGAGCTCAGCATCTTAAATGAGTGATCACTATAGTCTCTACTCTTGGTCATATGAACCGTAGGTTATTTATTTATCATTATGTTTTTAATGATAAATCGACTGTTCGTATAAAGTGTTTGTGGGTTTCAGACACTGCAACAAGCCAAGTTAATTAAATAGTGGTTGTAAGATACACGATACAACCATGTTTGGTTTGGTGCAATTTAACTACCCATCGCTGGGTTGCAAATATTGACCATGTTAAATTGAATATCGGGAAAGAGGGTCATCTATAGTTTGGGGCTAGAACTTGCAATTGCTTTCTTAAACTATAACTGGTTGGAAAACTGGTTCTTCACCATTTCTGCACGAATATAATTTTATCAAATACTAAATATACAATAACATCGGTTTTAAGGTTTACATTATCTTAGAAATACGCTGTACTCCTTTGTCATTATATGTTTAGGCAATTTGAAATGAAATTGAAACAGTACAAAGGAGTGAAGTGTGTTTTTATTATATTATTCATTAACGCCCTATCGGACTTTTACAGAAGTAATTGAAAATTTATGTAGGTATGTAAGTGTAACAAAATACATGTATAATAGCATAACAATATACGAAAAAATAAAAATCAAATGCACATACTAAGATTAACATCAAATCCAAAAACTAACACATGATATTGTATGTTTCAAATATAATGTAAGTATGTACACTGAACATTCGTTTATGCATTCAATTATTCATATTTGTTGCAAACCAGAAAGACTGAAAACAGGAAAATAATTTACTCAAAAGGTATATATATTTGTATACTTTTTAATGTTGATGATTCATTTTAATGCTTAAATGCTTTACATATGAGTAGGCTTGCAGTATAAATAAAATATTGTAAACAAGACAAAGCATTTTTTCAACTTGACGATTTAAAAAAAAAATCGCAAGTTGCGCCACAATACGAAGTATGTCAAAAAAATACAAATAAATAGTAGTATATCTGTGTGTAAGGATAGAATGGCCAAACTTATGATTCCAGAGATTGCCTCATTTTTAATGTCAGTGCCATACAAATTTTTCTTTGAAAAAATGATAACTCCTTCATTTGTACACGCAATTGCTTCGTACGTAATTTTATAGCATAGTAATGATCAGCAGAATCCATTTCTAGCCAAAAAAATATCCTTGAAAATTCAAGTCTCTATGTCTATGAAAGGCGATTTTCAGCCCACTGTGCGACGCTGTAGTTAATATCAAATTTAAATAATAGTACTTGAAATGTTAAATAAAAAAACATACCGACGCTGTAGTTAATATCGAATTTAAATAATAGTACTTGAAATGTTAAATAAAAAATATATAAATAAATTCATAGTTCAATATAAATATCAAGTAGTAATGTTCGTTGACCGATCGGTAGCCGAGTTGACATCGCGTTTGGGTCCCACCTAGGCGTAGTGTGTTCAATTCCTCAGCTGGCTAAGTCCTCCATCACAACACAAGCGACATTTTCAGCTTACTGTGGTGGTAGTAGGAGATTTTCAAATATTTTCAGGTTATTTGTAACCCGGGTATGTTTGTTTTTCTTTTTAAAAAAAAATGCATACATTCATTAATATGTGCGTAAAAAAACAAATAAACTAAGGAAAATGTGATTTAAACGTTGGAAGGTGATTATATATATATTTTTAAATACAAAAATTCCCGCATTACGATTGACAATGCATGAATTTGGTAATACGTCCACAGATAAGATATGTAGCCATAATCAGAGGTAAAGTAATATTTGAACGTTGAATTTAAAAAATAAATATGTATCGTAGTTTCCAGTTTGGTTCTGCCTTCACTTCTCACATATAAGCATATACGCGAATATCAGAATATCACGCGTAATATCTTCTGGCAGATAAATCTCTCTTTCCTGCCATTTCTGGAAAGGTATAACGGTTAACAGGATGGAAAATTCCTTATGAAATATATTATTTGCGTCGATAAATTACTAAATCTTGATGTCTTGCCTTGCGACAAGGGAATTTTCGGAAAGCTTACCCTTTGAGTGCCACAGATTTTTAGAACAATACGAGGTATTTATAGATTTGTAAAGGTTTTATTTCACCCTTATTGTAATCAGAACTGAACGTAAGCTTTCCGAGTCAGAGGCCAATGATTCAATCCTATAACGCGCGCTACCTTGGCAATGTAAAATATAAAAGCCTATGAATAAACCGAAAACAATTTTATTGTGTTAAATCTGACAAATGCGGTTAGTGGATTCGATAAAGAACGATAACAGATGATAGAGACTTAGACTATTAATGAACTATTCATCGCGCCGTTTCCCCGCAAGGGTAGGTAGAGAGGAAGATTCGCCAAACAATTTGGTCTTAACAAACAATCTTTGGGGATCAGGAGAGAGGCAAGAAAGTTGTGAAGGTCACATGTGTTTATTGGTGAGTCAGTGTAGCCGTAACGAGAGTTGACGCTGGACAGAAGAATACACCGGATGCTGGCTGTGATGGCAGGTCAAGCGCGGGTCGGTGAGTCGACGCCGAGCGCTGGTGACCGGGACTCGATGAAGGTCAGGCACTGGCGAAGAACGTAGGTCTTCAGGCACTCCAGTGCTGACGAAACGGCCGAAGGTGCGGCGGACCTTGTAGGCGGTTGAACGGGAACGGTGTGACCAGTGAGGATGCTGCGTGTCCTCGTGGTGGTCATGGTTTGCGTGGAAGAAGCGCTGGTCAGAGACGCTGGAACCAGGGCGCTTGTAATCCGAGCAGCGCTTGCCAGGAACGGCGATCTGGACAAGGCGCTAAGATGATGTCCCGATAGAGTCCATGATGGTACGGGCGAAGCCGGGTATATGTTGTCCTTCGCGGGGGGCGCGGGGGCGCACCGTCACTCGTGAGATTAGTACATCGTTGGCGGCAGGTTGATGACTGACTGACTGACTGACTCGCTGCGTCGGGCTTATTTATACTACACGGCCGATGGCGACAGTAGGTAGTAAATTGCAATTAAATCGAGACCACTCGCTCGGACTGTGTGTTTCGGGAACCTTCGACATTGCGTCGATTATGCATAGGCCGTAGACTCGAACCTTCTGGCGAGTTCTCGTAGTATCCAAGACGGACTGCAGTATTATTGTCGTCGATAGACAGGTAGGTACTTGAAGTACGTAGGTTACTTTGTTTACGATGCGATGCAGGTACATAATTCGGGAGTAAGTACTAAGTAGGTCGAGCGGTTTATTATTAATTATTCAATGGATTATTCTCGACGCCACAAATCCTTGCTTTCATTCACATTTATGCACCGTCTCATACATAACCTTCTGCTTTTGTGTTGACTTTTGATGGTTCAATTGACCGTGCTATGTCTTCATCAGGCGTCTCCAAATGCTTCCATTCAAATTAACGTCACATATATTCCTTAATATACCCCTTTCTTCGTTCATTCGCCCTACATGCCCAAACAATCCATGCATCCCTTTTTTAATCTTAATTATTATGTTTACATTAGCCTTGCATTCTTTGCAAATCTCCACATTACTCACACGACCTCAGTAAAATACCCAACCAAACTAAAAAATAACCTTTTTAATCTAAATGTATGATAATTATTTAGTACGGATATGTGCTATTTTATTTATGTCTACGATATAATTACAAAACTTTGATTATTTGGTTACAAAGGGTTAAAACAATTGTGTGCAAGTTATGGCCCCCCCAGCCTTCATTTTTTACTCATATGTATGAAATTTTGAAACTGTTAATAATTTTCAAAGAGTTACTTAATTATTGTCAAAAATAATAATTTTGCTTCCGTTCAATTTTCATTAAAATAAATAATTTTCTGTCGATTATGGTTGTTCATAGGAAAATACCTCCCGTAGTAATCAACTCTCACAGTATTCTCTAATGATTTCATATTATGATTTTTATTTTGGATATTATTATTTAGTTATTTAATTTGTTCTATACGCCTCCGAGGTAGGCGGGTTTTTCATAAAAAACTTAAAATTCGATTTGAGGCCAAAATATTCAAAAAAATTAAGAAATATTTTTTAATAAAACATACTGTATCGTCCTGGTGTAAGACCACCATTCAGAATTGAAATGTTGATTGAAATGGCTTTGGCTGTGTTTGGTGACCAGATCTAAATAGCTGGGTTTTTCCCATCTCCTTTCTCTACTAACTATCTCCAGTCTCACAAAATACCCCAATTGGGGATGTCACAGTCTCACTGGCTCCAGATGCAATCGGGACCCATGGGATGGGAGCAATCGGGACTCTTGTGCGGTTTCATATAAAAAAATCTCTGCACTGGAATGAGTAACCGAGTCGATATAATATAGTTCTTAAAATAAATAATTTGGATTTCACGACAACACAGATCATACAAATCATGCGAATATTGATTATGGTGACCACCTACTTACCTAGACGTCTACTGGTTTTGACAAGGGGCGCTAAAATATTGCTCGGGCCAAGCGCCGATAGGCTTTGCCTAATAAGTAATAGAAATTCGCTCTACCTTTTGATTTAAGAAATTTATATAAATCAGTTCGTTTGAGCATTTTGGTTCTTAAATCCAAAATTAAGTTTTGCATGAAAAAGTCCCCGCAGCCGTTAATCTTTCAAAAAAACTTTCTCTCTTTGTGTGTTATTTATGGAATTATTTTGTAAGAATATTCTTCTTAAATCTACCCACTGGAAGGGTGCGTTGAAATACCTTACTCGCCCCTGGGTTAAACGAATTTGTTTGCGGATAAATTATATTAAAAGATGGAAAGATATGGGTGTACCAGATTTGTCGATGCGAAAGACACTTGGAATTTTCATACAAGAGCGACGGGGAAATATTTATCCCCGGAGCAGAAAGATAAGGAATTATTGAACAAAACACAGACCTGGCACAAGATGGAAATTCCTCAAAATTCAATGTGTATCCGAAACAGACGAGGTTTAATTCAATTTTGTAAGTAAATACATTCAGAGATGTCGCTGGCATTTCATTAAAGGATTTTAATTTGAACAATGGAATAAATATTCATATTAAATAACGGTTTGGTGAGATTCCTCTCTCTCATATTGTGATAATCCAAGGAATGCTACAGATAGGTCCTACTAAACAAAAAAATTGAAAAACTAGATATTAGCGAGCAAAATTAACAGTATGAACAACTGATAATACGGGGAAGTGTGACTAAGATGTAATAAAGAAACATGAAGGGTTTCAAAATACTGCTTTCAAACCAACGTAACTGTAGGATAGAACTGTTTTTGTCCTTCATTACTTCTAACAAGTGTAGTACCAGGTGCCTACCAAAATTAAATTTAATTCTTATTTTCTTAAATTTTACACTCTGAAAAAAAAATTATATTCAAGATTTTTTCAATAATATCAGCAACAATTATTGCAAACAATTTTTTTAAATTTATTTTTCGGAATAACTTTATTGAGTAAAACCTCAAATTGTAATATTTAAATATTGAAGACAATAAGACAATATTAGTGATTTCTAAACGAAAATCTGAAACAAAAAAATCATAAAAGGAAACGGTCACATCTGGGACTCGAACCCAGGACCCTTGTCTTTCCGGGACAGTGCTCTACCAACTGAGCTAATGGGACCCTATTCCCCTCGGTCACTTTTAACTGTATCATACTTCGAATAAGAACTACTAACATTGTCTTCATTTTTTCACCGCACATTTTTATTGGCATTAATTAATTGAATGCTTTGGAATAGTTAGAAAAATAAAAATAAATTCTAGTACGTAGCAAAATCCCACAGAGGCAAAGCCTGTGAGTGGGTATAATAGTAGATTATAACATTTATATCGTTTAAGAATAAAATATGATATTAACGTGCACCTTTTTTTTGAAGATGAAAAAACATAGCACGAAGTTTTCTAAAATAAGCCGACATGGAAAAGTAAACAAAAAAATTACATAACATTTTCGGTGAAGTTTTAAACTAGACATAAAAACAGTTCCATGATAACTCAACACAGTGACTATTCAACACACTTTTAAAAGTTGATATAAAGTCATTAAAAACGATGAAAAAAAAAATTAAACCTAACCTAAACTAACCTACTTAACCCAGTTAATAAAGTTTTTGTTTCATCACTTTCCATGACTTTATATAACTTTTTAAAGATGTGATGAATTATCATTTTGATGAATTATCCGGCCACCTATAAAAACATACTAATGTTGTTGAGAGAAAAAGTTTTATAAAAGTATATTAAAATTTTGCAATCAAACACAAAAACAAAAATATTGTTTAATCAAAAACCAAAACAAGAGCATGAATGTATGGCATTGCACACTCTATGGGGTGACTGTTGATTTAAAAAAAAATGTATTTTAGCCAAGATTTGATGTGTTTGTCATGTATATTTTTTTAGAATAGCTTCACACAAGAAGCCATGAGATCAAAAACCCTCAGCCTACGTCATGCAGTGTGAAGGTAAAAGTTAAAGTTCAGAGAAACCGTAGAAGTCTTTATCAATTATTTTATTTATTAATAGAACAATATCAGTGGATTCCTGTTTTACCATGGCAACTAATTAATTTTATTTATCGATATAGCGAAACTGATAGATTCCTGTTTTTCCATGGTTACCATTTGTCTTTTGTTGATACTGAATTATATTTTCTCTCTTCAAAATTTGGAATACAACAAACAACAGCTTGTGACCAAGGCGTCCGTCTGTATTATAATTACAAAAGGAACAGTGGCTAATACATAATATGATTGACATATCAAACGGTGCCTTAATCTACGATTTTTTTTAATAAATTTATAATGATAAATTACAATAATAATTTATTGTTCTATGCCTGTCCTACTGGAAAATTCCGGTGAGGAGATATTTATAATGTGCACAACAGTCAGAGTGCAAACAAATTATAAATAATTAAGCATAAAATATATTATACCAGCAGTCCAATAGCGATCTACAACAAAACGTACAAAATAAAACAATAAGAACATTTATTAAGGCCCCGTAGTAAGCGTTCAAAGATGGTTTGAAAGCAAAATATTCAAATACGAATGTCAGAGGGAGCGCGCTAATATTAAATAAACCGATAATTAAGCAAAAATGGTGAAAATATTTTATAAAACACGACTCGTTTGAAATAGAGCACAAATCTGTCGACAAGTGCGTTAGTTGCATTTAAAGATTCACTGTGAATTTTCATCGCTATAACAGAACAAAACGAGGTTGTTTTTTAATTTTGGAGCTTACTTCGCGATTTTTTTCTATTAAAGGAATTTCATACAATTACCGTTTTGGTATTACAAATGAATATTATCTTCAAAAATAACTTTTTTTGGATCTTAAAACTTAAAGCGTTAAATCGAAATATTGTATAAATCGGTAGAAATTGGGAATGCGGTACTATCACTAATCACTAATTCTGGGTACTATCATTAAATATGTCTGAAATCTTTCCACTACAATGGTTGTTATATATTATGGTCGACAAATATACGCGAGGTTGGGAGAAGGTGAAGTTGGTTCTTTGGAAAGGAACATGGAAAGTTTATTAAAATCCTGATTATGTACGTGCGGCAAAGGCCTGTCTAGTGTAATCTATATACATCAATTTCTGATATTATAAAAGTGAGATCTTAGCTGTACGTAAACAATTTTCAAAATAAATTAGAATTTTAATAATGTGAAGTTTTTCAGTAAATAATTTAAGGTTTTCGTTCAATTTAGTTGAAAAGGGTAGAGACATTTTTTGCTTAAGATTTAATTGTCATTCCTAAGAAATGAGAATTTCCATGTCTTATATATATATTTTTACCATCTTTACCCAGCTTCTCTCTGCAGTTAAAGAAAAAATTTATTATTGAAGAATAGTATTGAAAAATGTGGAACAAACCACTGCGGCTTTTCCATTTTAAATGCATTTATTTGATTTTTTTAGGTATAACTTACCGTGTTAAACTTCAAATTGTAATATTTAATCATTGGCAATAACGCACATATAAGCCTACATATATGCATTTTTCTGAAATTCGATGACATTAGTATACGCATTTCGATCTTATCCAATCGGGATTTGGCTCGATTGGTAAGGTTGTCGACTCCAGTTCTTGGGTAGGAAAGTTCAATCCTCAGTCGAACCATTTTTGTTACAACCTATGATACAAAATATTGACAGATATATGTACCAAAAATATAATTTAGGTGTTTGAGTGGGAGGTTAAAAAAGGGGGACGGGTAATTGGGGGAATTCCAGCAATGACAGAGCGGTTTACTGGAAATATATCTAGAATGGGACTAAACGATAAATTAATAAGGTTATTCAATATACTAGCGTTATTATTTAGGGATTTTTTGATTTCAACAGCTTCTAAGTTATCCAATCTTTTGCTATATCTATATCTGTCAATATTTTGTATCATAGGTTAGTTTTAATATTCTCCTGACGAAGGAAGGGTGCTTCCGAAACCGGTAGAGTACAATTAAAATTAAAGTGGTCTAAAACAAATTTATATCTTTTATTGTACATTTTGGTTTTGTTTTAAAAGACATTTGAAATCAGGTGTATCATATACAGGTTATCCAGGAATAACGTGCGCTAACTTCGGGAGGTCATTCTACATGATGGTACAGGTAAAAAAGAAAACAACTTTAAAAAAAAATCCAATGTTAAACTTCAGATAAAAAAAAATTTCTACCGAAGGATATTTATTTTCTGCACAAAAAAATCAACCCTATTACCTAAAAACATTGGAATTTCGAATTTTTTTTTCAATCTTATTTACTTCTAAAATAACGTAGATTCATCCCCCGATTGACTTAAAAGAAAAAGGTTAATGTGCAGATTTCGAAACAACTCGTATATTATGTCCACGACGGAGGTGATATTGCCAGCTAAAATAAATTGCATTGGCTTAGAAATTTCAACAAAAATACTGATTTATCATTTATATGTATGTATCTCTAATCAGAGAATGAGCAATGAGAAATATATGCCGTATGTACAACCAGTGGCGGTTTGTGTCTTTTAAGAGTGGTACGATTAAAAAGTATCATTTTATGGATGGTGTCGATGCTGTTCTAGCCAATAACTATTATTTTTATTTATAAAAATTTAAATATACCATTTCTATGAACATTTTTCAGCAATATGAGGCAGCAGCCTACCTAAATGAAAAGAAAATTGAAAATAAATAACATCACAGTCGCCACTGCCTACAAGGTAGAAGAAAGTTTGATGAAATCTTCTTTTTCAGATCAGGGAAATTATGATTTATCTATATTGAAATACTGAATGTATGTATATATCTTTCATTCTTAACTGAAGCGCTGATAGAAGATTGGTTCTTTTTGTAACATTCCTCGCTAGTGTATTATTTAAAAATAGAAATAATAATGAATATTCTGCATATTTGATGATTACATTATCGTATGGTCTTTTGATTATTTTTAAACTTGTGTTAGGTTATGTATGTACAGATCCCCATCCTATAATTCCATATTCGATTCGAGAATGACATAATGCACAGTATATTTACATACACAAACGATGTTTATATACACAAACGAAACAGAATTCCAAACCCGAGGCTACAGGAAATGTTAACACTTACATAATATAATATGATATTGAAGTGTAATATGATTTCAGTACTCTAAGCAGAATAATTAGGCCGTTTCCCCTATTTGTGGAAATAATGACGTTGTAAACAGCAAGGCCCATAAATGAATAAACCGAATGAAAGGCAGTGGAAGGGACAAAGTAATTAATAACCCTTGCCGAACACACCAAATAAATTGATCTAGATATTCTGGATTTAAAGCGAACATCAGAAATTTGGGTGGCAAAGGTAAATCGTGCTAACGGGCCCAAATAGAATGCGGTGATTTTGGCTGGCTTTGTTCGCCGCTTGTTCAGCGCGTGGGACGTTCATTAAAACGGACAAATATTTATGCCGGTGGTGAGAGTTATATTCCATTGCGTCGGTTTACATCGCTCCGACGGGATTGCATGAAATTAATTCAGTGTGATTCTGAGTCTGTCATTAGTCCCCTTGATTAATCTTTTTCAATTACATTGAAGTCGATAACATGTTTTCATATAATATTCGTGGTTTTGAGATCTAAGATCTAGGGCAGTTCCGCCGAGGTGTTCCGAACTCCATACTTAGGGGGGTATTACTCCGATCGAAAATTGAAACCGATATATGGTGACGTTATATGATTGCCCAAGTATACCCACCAATGAAAAACTCTGAAAGTCTTTGGAATAAACTTTCAGAGTTTTTCATTGGTGTATAGTATAATAAGTAGGCTCCGAATGAGAATTGTTCTGTCTTTATATTGGCATATCTGTGGTTTTTTCTGACCAATTTGTTTCATACAAGAAGCCCGAAGATATTGATCTAGTGAGTGGTTTATTTACGTCCATACTACAGACTAAAGATTTCCCTGATGATAGCCAACCTACGTTAGGAAAATAAGCAGAAAAATATGAATTTTAATTGCACAAGAATGTATTACAGGCTACCACAGAATATTCAATTTTGGCACCAAACGCACCAGTTGACTAATAAATACAATTTGTTGAGTGTCTCGTGATCAAAAAGATTTCTTAAGGCCGTTACTTATTTCAAAGGCTTATTTTATATAAATTTTGCGCAATATACACGGTGTCCGGAAACTCGTAGTACAAGCGGGAAACTGGAGAATCTACACCACATGGGGAACCCAAAAAAACATCAAAATTTTTGATTTGAGCATTTTCAAAAAAAAAAAAAACAAAAAAAAAATATTTTTCGGCTATTTTAGGGTTAAAGTTTTTTCTGGTGTTTAGGGTTGAATAACAGATGTTTTAACCCTGCAGAGCAGAAATATTTTATGATTATACCGGGTTAAATGAAGGGTGATTTCAAAATAATGCTTCAAATCCGAGTTTCTTCATTTGTTTTACTTTCAAATAGTTTTAATTAGTTGGGTACTTTGATCTTCAGTAAGAATTTGATTAAAAAAAAAAAAATCAACTTCAAACTCGATTTACTCGATAACGAAAGCTCAAATAAAAAATAAAATATACTACAAAATCGACTCCAAATGTGATGTAGATTCACCAGTTTCCCGCTTGTACTACGAGTTTCCGGACACCCTGTATATTACGTCAAACATTATAAAAAATAATCTCAATTCATTTCATTCGTTCTTCTCTTCTCCGAAATTTACTAGCAATAAGAGGCCACCTAATTTAATAAAACAAGATCAAAAGCCTCGCTAGAACAGATCGGAGAAATAAAAAAGTATTAAAAATCCAGTATTTGTAATTTCCCAACTGCTCTTACTATTATAAGTTTACAAAAATTATCACCGAAAGGTCCAGGATTTGTAAAACCGAGGACGTTGGCGCATTAGTAGATTAAACATTTCTAAATTTTACAACAAATACCTACTTAGTCACGTACCTACATTATTAATACTTTTATCTTTATATTACTCGTGAATTTCGGGGAAGAGAAGAACGAATGCCATGAGTATGACATGAGCATGACATGAGCATGACATGAGCCTGACATGAGCATGACATGAGCATGACATGAGTATGACATGAACATGAAATTAACATGACAGATAATTTTTTACAAAAGTTTGACATTTGTTAACCAAAGAAAAGGTACAAACAATATAAACATGATTTTGATTATTGTCTATTTATGATTTGCGTTTACACTGAGTAAATTCATATACAACAGTGCAGTCACATGCTGAATTAAACTAATAAATGATCAATAAAAAGAAGAAAACATTTAAATAAAATGATCTTGCAATGAACTAAACAAAAATTACAACACAGTTCACCGTGTATCACAATCAATCGCGATACTTCTGACTGTCATTATTCACAATAGTCTGAAGATGTCTATCGCAGCGTATAACTAGTCCACTAAAGAAGATTAAAAAGAGGAACAAATAAAAAAGACGACATTAAAATGAATTGATTTATTTGCAGTTATTTTATTTCGCGTGTGTTGATGGTTGTCTGCCAAAGGTATCTTGACAAAAATTTAAATAAAAAATAACATGGTTGCCGAAACGTTTAAAACGTTTATTTTAAAGGAAAGATTTTAAAATATTATAATGTTTATTTAAATGGAATGTTGATCCTGCGATGGTTGTTTGAACATAAACCAAGTTTAATGACTGCGAGATTCCTTTCACATTCACACGTGGATTAGAAACAACAACAAAAAACAATCTCGACAAACATCACTAACAAATAAAGTTAATCTCTAATTTATTTTTCAGGCTACAGTTTATGTTGAATTCCAGAAAAGTTAAAACCAAAATTTCGGATAGCAAACGTCGTTGCTATGCATGAAATAATAAATAAAAAAATCAGTATGTAAAGGTATATTTTTTATGGTCTTGGTTATTTATAGATCACACAATTTCTTATAATTTCGGGTCCAGTCTATTCTGACCATAGAATACACAAAGATAATGGATAACTCAGTAGGTAAAAGTTTCAAACTTGAGTGTTTGTATTGAAATGCAATCCTGTAACTACAAGAGAATTGAAGACAAATGGGCAATAACCGAGGGCAATTGTAACATCGTTTATAAAAGGAAAACTGACGTGGATATATATGTCCTTGCTCGGCAATCCTAGCTGCTGCTTCCTCAATCTATGTGTTCGGTTACGAGAAGTTGGGAGTGTATTTTCGCAGTTCTACCATTATTTTTGATGCGCTAATATTTCGTTCAAAAGATAAAATGATGTTTAATTTATAATTGTAATATTTTTTCGTATTCCCTGAAGTTTTCTTCTGAAGTTGTTTTTTATAATAAAACTTATTATTTACATTAGCTCCGCGCAGGAAGCCCAGAGGATAATAATGTCCCTAAAGGCCTATGCCATCTTTGGGGATGTTGTTTGAAGAATACTTTTAATGCCCATATTGAGCGTTCAAATAAGGTTTTAAAAGGAGATATTTAAATACGAATGTTAGAGGGAGCGCGCTAATATTAAAAAAGTATAGTAATTTAGCGAAATGTTTAAAGTATTTATTAAAACACGACTTGTTTGAAGTACAGCAAAATACTCTCTACAAATGCTTTAGTTGTATTTAAAGATACACAGTGAATTTTTTCATACCTACAAAATATTAAATAACACAACAAAACGTGTTTTTAATAATTTTTGGATCATACTTAGCGATTTTTTTCTATGGAGGGATTTTCATATAATTACCGTTTTGGCATAATAAATGTATAGATATTGTCATAAAAAATAACATTTTTTTGTAACATGAAACATCGAGAAAGTTCTACTGGAGAGGTCAAAGGGTCTGTCCCAATCCGGCCCCTCACCCAGTAGGTTGGCAGTCGTACCCGTCTCAGCCGCCAAGACCTGAGACAGCCTTCACCCCATGAACCCAGGCGCCCCTCCAAACGTAGCCAACCATTTGGGGTGACCTATGGCAGAGATTTTGGTTATCCAATAAATGGTCCCAGGGCAGCGGTACCCAAACCCGCCTACCAAACTTAAACTATAGAAAAAATCTGATGTTATTGTGTTTCATCTTTAAATTAAATAAATTCCGAATTTGTGGTCGTTTGTAACTATTCATTAAAAAAAAATTAAAGAAAAAGGTTTTTTCCTACGATTTTATCAAATAACTTACCTATTTTCTGCATGTAATGTCCGCTTACGTAAAGTACTTTACTATTTTCTCATTTATGATTGACTGAATAATAGCTAACAAGTCAAACTACAGTTTTTTTTTTAAATTTTACTTTTCATCTCCCCCTAAACTTTTTTTACATTTGTATGTTTATTTAGTAATCCTTATTTTATCACCCATGGTTTTTTTATTATTATTTAACAGGTTTATATATGGTATTACAATAATCTCCATATGGTGGTAAAATTGAACACGTTAGTGAGGGACTGTAACAGAGGGGTTTCTTCAATTTTTATTTAATACAACCTAATCTCCGAGAGAAATCCAAAACAAAAGACAACTCTTTGCAAAATTTGCAAGAGTAGATAAATATTTTTGTTTGATGATGATTATAACCTCCTAGAGGCTGTCTATAAAACCTTTGCAATGGACCAAAGTCTCCCATACAGATTTTCGAACAACTGTAAAACTAATAATTAAAATAAAATAACTTTGTTTAAATACCACTTTATTGTATATATTTATAACCAACCGGTTTCAGTTCAGCCCGAACCTTCATCAGGGTTAATAAAAACATATTAAATTAATTACAGAGGTGTATGGGTACTTATAGTTAAGCTGGAAGAGGGAGAGAGAACATCAACTTTGGTGGGGGTGGAAGACTTAGGTAGGAGAGAGGGGGTAAACATAGGTGCAGGAAATGGAAATATATTTAAAATGGGGCTGTTTGTTAAATCTAATTGTTTATTTAGTAAATTGATTTTATTGACTTTAAGGGATTTTTTTATCTCGAGTGCTTCTAAATTGTTGAGGCGTAGACCTATCCCGTTTCTATGTAATACTTCTACACCTGAAGGCTTATCAAATGAGTGATCTTTATCTATTAAATGTGTTGCAAATTCCGAAAAACCTATGTTGTTTAAGCATCTCAAGTGCTCAACTACCCGCGTTTGAACATTTCTTGCAGTTTTACCAATGTAAAATGCTTCGCAGTCGTTACATTTAAGTTTATAGATGCCAGAATGACTTAAATTATTTTCTTTATCTTTTGAGTTAATTAAAAGTTTACCTAGGTTATTATTGGTATAAAAAGCGGCTTTAATTTCTGTTGGAAATTTTAAAACACATGAGGACGAGAAATTATTAATGTATAAAATTCTACGCCAACCATGGTTTTTATTTACTGCGATGTTGGGGATACTATTGTACAGGAATTTATTACAAAATATGAGTCGTTGTTTTTTTGCAAGGATTTTATCAATTAAGGTATGGGTATATCCGTTATTTATGGCGATAGATTTGATTATAGAGAGTTCAATATTGAAGTTAACTTTAGATAGCGGAATAGTGACAAGTCTGTGGACCATAGAATGGAAGGCAGAATGTTTATGGGAAATGGGATGGTTAGAAGTAGTATGAATGACTGTATCGGTAAAAGTAGGTTTTCTATAAATATTAAAATTAAATTTACTATTAATAATGGAAAGGGATAGGTCTAGAAAATTTAAACTGTAATTAGTACCTATTTCTACTGTAAACTGAATATTTTTATGGAACGAATTAAGGAGGGACAAGAAGGAATTAAGTTGACGTTCTGTACCTTTCCATATGCAAAAAATGTCATCAACATAACGTTTCCACATAAAAACGTTATTTAAAAGAGGTGAGTTAGAACTAAAAATATTTTTTTCCAAGTTATCCATGAAGATGTCAGCAAATAGAGGA
Source organism: Hesperophylax consimilis (assembly GCF_061612785.1). Taxonomy (NCBI): domain Eukaryota; kingdom Metazoa; phylum Arthropoda; class Insecta; order Trichoptera; family Limnephilidae; genus Hesperophylax; species Hesperophylax consimilis. Next base: position 7,097,693 of record NC_142850.1, read on the forward strand.
CTCGTAGGAAGACCCATGGGTAGTCCGTATTTTTGTTGGACTATAGCGTCATTAAATTTAAAGTAGTTTTGGTTAAGACAGATGTTAAACATTCGGGCAAGATCGTCAGAAAGATCTTTTGGTAGGTTTGAATTTGTTAATAAATTAGACAGTATAGTTCTACATTCGGGTACAGGTACATTTGGGAATAAATTTACAACATCGAAAGAAACTAATTTACAGTTATTGGGTAGAGACAAATCTTTTAAATTATTGACTAATTCATAAGAATTCTTAATTGTATACACAGGGGAAAATACATTTGAATTATTAAATAAGTGAGTCACAAAGGAAGCTAATTTGTAATTTGGGGAATTACAGCATGATACTACAGGTCTAATGGGGCTATTAGTTTTGTGGATTTTTAAGAATCCATATAGTCTTGGGATTTTTGGGTTTTTCGTGAGGAATTTGACATTATCATATGACAGATCTTGAAAAACTGGTGATTTACAAACTTTTAATGCGTTTTTGATGTGTTGTTGAAACTTATTAGTAGGGTCAGTTCGTAGAGTTTCGAAATTGTCATTACTGATGAAGTTGTGCACTTTAGAGTTGTATTCCGAACGGTTCATTATTATTATTGTATTGCCTTTGTCGGCTTTTGTTAAAACTAAATTTTCATTAGTTAATTTTTTACGAATATTGTTTGCTTGTTGATTTTCTGGATAAAACTTTGGAATATATTTAGGGATTAAATCTTGAAGAATTTCAGCACTCTTATATTGGTATGTAGTTGGAAAGAATTGTAAGGCTGTCTGCATGTCCACTGCTACATTTTCAATCGCACTGTTAACATTATTTTTAGTATAGTGAAGGTTGTGTTTTAAACCTTTTGAGAGTAATGTAATCTCTTTTGGGGTAAACTGTACAGAAGATAAATTTTGTACCCGATCATAAAATGTATGTTGTGAAGATGGTGGTTGGTTATCACTAGTTTTAGAATTATAGAGATTTTTTAGTTTTTTTTCCAGGATTAAACGTTTTTTGAATGATTCTATTGAAACATAATTCCTAATTTTATCGTCAAAGAGATCCCATTCAACTGGGTGGAGATTATGCACTAATTCAATATGTAAAATTTTGACTTTTAATTTAATGTTATTTCTTTGTTTATATGCATTAATTAAATCTTCTTTTAACCACGCCATTTTAGCTTTATGAATTGAAGAGGACACTGGTAAATTATTGTTAAAACTTGAAGTCAAATAATTGGGGAACACTTTCATTTTAATACACTGTTTATAAAAATTGATATTGATACACATAATTCTGTATTTAATTGAATATTTTTTATACATTATTGCTTGTTTGGCCGTACTCGCCGATATTAATTTTTCACTTGTAGCAAACACTTTGTGGGTATACATAATTATAATAATTAAAATAAAATAACTTTGTTTAAATACCACTTTATTGTATATATTTATAACCAACCGGTTTCAGTTCAGCCCGAACCTTCATCAGGGTTAATAAAAACATATTAAATTAATTACAGAGGTGTATGGGTACTTATAGTTAAGCTGGAAGAGGGAGAGAGAACATCAACTTTGGTGGGGGTGGAAGACTTAGGTAGGAGAGAGGGGGTAAACATAGGTGCAGGAAATGGAAATATATTTAAAATGGGGCTGTTTGTTAAATCTAATTGTTTATTTAGTAAATTGATTTTATTGACTTTAAGGGATTTTTTTATCTCGAGTGCTTCTAAATTGTTGAGGCGTAGACCTATCCCGTTTCTATGTAATACTTCTACACCTGAAGGCTTATCAAATGAGTGATCTTTATCTATTAAATGTGTTGCAAATTCCGAAAAACCTATGTTGTTTAAGCATCTCAAGTGCTCAACTACCCGCGTTTGAACATTTCTTGCAGTTTTACCAATGTAAAATGCTTCGCAGTCGTTACATTTAAGTTTATAGATGCCAGAATGACTTAAATTATTTTCTTTATCTTTTGAGTTAATTAAAAGTTTACCTAGGTTATTATTGGTATAAAAAGCGGCTTTAATTTCTGTTGGAAATTTTAAAACACATGAGGACGAGAAATTATTAATGTATAAAATTCTACGCCAACCATGGTTTTTATTTACTGCGATGTTGGGGATACTATTGTACAGGAATTTATTACAAAATATGAGTCGTTGTTTTTTTGCAAGGATTTTATCAATTAAGGTATGGGTATATCCGTTATTTATGGCGATAGATTTGATTATAGAGAGTTCAATATTGAAGTTAACTTTAGATAGCGGAATAGTGACAAGTCTGTGGACCATAGAATGGAAGGCAGAATGTTTATGGGAAATGGGATGGTTAGAAGTAGTATGAATGACTGTATCGGTAAAAGTAGGTTTTCTATAAATATTAAAATTAAATTTACTATTAATAATGGAAAGGGATAGGTCTAGAAAATTTAAACTGTAATTAGTACCTATTTCTACTGTAAACTGAATATTTTTATGGAACGAATTAAGGAGGGACAAGAAGAAATTAAGTTGACGTTCTGTACCTTTCCATATGCAAAAAATGTCATCAACATAACGTTTCCACATAAAAACGTTATTTAAAAGAGGTGAGTTAGAACTAAAAATATTTTTTTCCAAGTTATCCATGAAGATGTCAGCAAATAGAGGACTCGTAGGAAGACCCATGGGTAGTCCGTATTTTTGTTGGACTATAGCGTCATTAAATTTAAAGTAGTTTTGGTTAAGACAGATGTTAAACATTCGGGCAAGATCGTCAGAAAGATCTTTTGGTAGGTTTGAATTTGTTAATAAATTAGACAGTATAGTTCTACATTCGGGTACAGGTACATTTGGGAATAAATTTACAACATCGAAAGAAACTAATTTACAGTTATTGGGTAGAGACAAATCTTTTAAATTATTGACTAATTCATAAGAATTCTTAATTGTATACACAGGGGAAAATACATTTGAATTATTAAATAAGTGAGTCACAAAGGAAGCTAATTTGTAATTTGGGGAATTACAGCATGATACTACAGGTCTAATGGGGCTATTAGTTTTGTGGATTTTTAAGAATCCATATAGTCTTGGGATTTTTGGGTTTTTCGTGAGGAATTTGACATTATCATATGACAGATCTTGAAAAACTGGTGATTTACAAACTTTTAATGCGTTTTTGATGTGTTGTTGAAACTTATTAGTAGGGTCAGTTCGTAGAGTTTCGAAATTGTCATTACTGATGAAGTTGTGCACTTTAGAGTTGTATTCCGAACGGTTCATTATTATTATTGTATTGCCTTTGCCGGCTTTTGTTAAAACTAAATTTTCATTAGTTAATTTTTTACGAATATTGTTTGCTTGTTGATTTTCTGGATAAAACTTTGGAATATATTTAGGGATTAAATCTTGAAGAATTTCAGCACTCTTATATTGGTATGTAGTTGGAAAGAATTGTAAGGCTGTCTGCATGTCCACTGCTACATTTTCAATCGCACTGTTAACATTATTTTTAGTATAGTGAAGGTTGTGTTTTAAACCTTTTGAGAGTAATGTAATCTCTTTTGGGGTAAACTGTACAGAAGATAAATTTTGTACCCGATCATAAAATGTATGTTGTGAAGATGGTGGTTGGTTATCACTAGTTTTAGAATTACAGAGATTTTTTAGTTTTTTTTCCAGGATTAAACGTTTTTTGAATGATTCTATTGAAACATAATTCCTAATTTTATCGTCAAAGAGATCCCATTCAACTGGGTGGAGATTATGCACTAATTCAATATGTAAAATTTTGACTTTTAATTTAATGTTATTTCTTTGTTTATATGCATTAATTAAATCTTCTTTTAACCACGCCATTTTAGCTTTATGAATTGAAGAGGACACTGGTAAATTATTGTTAAAACTTGAAGTCAAATAATTGGGGAACACTTTCATTTTAATACACTGTTTATAAAAATTGATATTGATACACATAATTCTGTATTTAATTGAATATTTTTTATACATTATTGCTTGTTTGGCCGTACTCGCCGGTATTAATTTTTCACTTGTAGCAAACACTTTGTGGGTATACATAATTATAATAATTAAAATAAAATAACTTTGTTTAAATACCACTTTATTGTATATATTTATAACCAACCGGTTTCAGTTCAGCCCGAACCTTCATCAGGGTTAATAAAAACATATTAAATTAATTACAGAGGTGTATGGGTACTTATAGTTAAGCTGGAAGAGAGAGAGAGAACATCAACTTTGGTGGGGGTGGAAGACTTAGGTAGGAGAGAGGGGGTAAACATAGGTGCAGGAAATGGAAATATATTTAAAATGGGGCTGTTTGTTAAATCTAATTGTTGGTTTTTTGTTAAATCTATTGGTTTTGTTAAATCTAATTGTTGGTTGTTTGTTAAATCTAATCTGGTTGGTTATAAATATATACAATAAAGTGGTATTTAAACAAAGTTATTTTATTTTAATTATTATAATTATGTATACCCACAAAGTGTTTGCTACAAGTGAAAAATTAATATCGGCGAGTACGGCCAAACAAGCAATAATGTATAAAAAATATTCAATTAAATACAGAATTATGTGTATCAATATCAATTTTTATAAACAGTGTATTAAAATGAAAGTGTTCCCCAATTATTTGACTTCAAGTTTTAACAATAATTTACCAGTGTCCTCTTCAATTCATAAAGCTAAAATGGCGTGGTTAAAAGAAGATTTAATTAATGCATATAAACAAAGAAATAACATTAAATTAAAAGTCAAAATTTTACATATTGAATTAGTGCATAATCTCCACCCAGTTGAATGGGATCTCTTTGACGATAAAATTAGGAATTATGTTTCAATAGAATCATTCAAAAAACGTTTAATCCTGGAAAAAAAACTAAAAAATCTCTGTAATTCTAAAACTAGTGATAACCAACCACCATCTTCACAACATACATTTTATGATCGGGTACAAAATTTATCTTCTGTACAGTTTACCCCAAAAGAGATTACATTACTCTCAAAAGGTTTAAAACACAACCTTCACTATACTAAAAATAATGTTAACAGTGCGATTGAAAATGTAGCAGTGGACATGCAGACAGCCTTACAATTCTTTCCAACTACATACCAATATAAGAGTGCTGAAATTCTTCAAGATTTAATCCCTAAATATATTCCAAAGTTTTATCCAGAAAATCAACAAGCAAACAATATTCGTAAAAAATTAACTAATGAAAATTTAGTTTTAACAAAAGCCGGCAAAGGCAATACAATAATAATAATGAACCGTTCGGAATACAACTCTAAAGTGCACAACTTCATCAGTAATGACAATTTCGAAACTCTACGAACTGACCCTACTAATAAGTTTCAACAACACATCAAAAACGCATTAAAAGTTTGTAAATCACCAGTTTTTCAAGATCTGTCATATGATAATGTCAAATTCCTCACGAAAAACCCAAAAATCCCAAGACTATATGGATTCTTAAAAATCCACAAAACTAATAGCCCCATTAGACCTGTAGTATCATGCTGTAATTCCCCAAATTACAAATTAGCTTCCTTTGTGACTCACTTATTTAATAATTCAAATGTATTTTCCCCTGTGTATACAATTAAGAATTCTTATGAATTAGTCAATAATTTAAAAGATTTGTCTCTACCCAATAACTGTAAATTAGTTTCTTTCGATGTTGTAAATTTATTCCCAAATGTACCTGTACCCGAATGTAGAACTATACTGTCTAATTTATTAACAAATTCAAACCTACCAAAAGATCTTTCTGACGATCTTGCCCGAATGTTTAACATCTGTCTTAACCAAAACTACTTTAAATTTAATGACGCTATAGTCCAACAAAAATACGGACTACCCATGGGTCTTCCTACGAGTCCTCTATTTGCTGACATCTTCATGGATAACTTGGAAAAAAATATTTTTAGTTCTAACTCACCTCTTTTAAATAACGTTTTTATGTGGAAACGTTATGTTGATGACATTTTTTGCATATGGAAAGGTACAGAACGTCAACTTAATTCCTTCTTGTCCCTCCTTAATTCGTTCCATAAAAATATTCAGTTTACAGTAGAAATAGGTACTAATTACAGTTTAAATTTTCTAGACCTATCCCTTTCCATTATTAATAGTAAATTTAATTTTAATATTTATAGAAAACCTACTTTTACCGATACAGTCATTCATACTACTTCTAACCATCCCATTTCCCATAAACATTCTGCCTTCCATTCTATGGTCCACAGACTTGTCACTATTCCGCTATCTAAAGTTAACTTCAATATTGAACTCTCTATAATCAAATCTATCGCCATAAATAACGGATATACCCATACCTTAATTGATAAAATCCTTGCAAAAAAACAACGACTCATATTTTGTAATAAATTCCTGTACAATAGTATCCCCAACATCGCAGTAAATAAAAACCATGGTTGGCGTAGAATTTTATACATTAATAATTTCTCGTCCTCATGTGTTTTAAAATTTCCAACAGAAATTAAAGCCGCTTTTTATACCAATAATAACCTAGGTAAACTTTTAATTAACTCAAAAGATAAAGAAAATAATTTAAGTCATTCTGGCATCTATAAACTTAAATGTAACGACTGCGAAGCATTTTACATTGGTAAAACTGCAAGAAATGTTCAAACGCGGGTAGTTGAGCACTTGAGATGCTTAAACAACATAGGTTTTTCGGAATTTGCAACACATTTAATAGATAAAGATCACTCATTTGATAAGCCTTCAGGTGTAGAAGTATTACATAGAAACGGGATAGGTCTACGCCTCAACAATTTAGAAGCACTCGAGATAAAAAAATCCCTTAAAGTCAGTAAAATCAATTTACTAAATAAACAATTAGATTTAACAAACAGCCCCATTTTAAATATATTTCCATTTCCTGCACCTATGTTTACCCCCTCTCTCCTACCTAAGTCTTCCACCCCCACCAAAGTTGATGTTCTCTCTCCCTCTTCCAGCTTAACTATAAGTACCCATACACCTCTGTAATTAATTTAATATGTTTTTATTAACCCTGATGAAGGTTCGGGCTGAACTGAAACCGGTTGGTTATAAATATATACAATAAATTGGTATTTAAACAAAGTTATTTTATTTTAATTATTATAATTATGTATACCCACAAAGTGTTTGCTACAAGTGTAAAACTGTAAAACTTTTCAATTTACTCGTATATAACATGTGCACCGATACAAATACTAAAAATCAAAATAAAGGTTAAAAAAAATCAATTCGTCTCAGAAACCAAGAACTGTGCAATTTTTTTTTTTAATTCAGGGTATCCGGGGGTAAAGTGTGCTAACTTTGGAAAGTAATTCTACACAAAAGTAAAAAACAAAAATATCTTTTAAGAAATTCCAATGCTCATTTTCAAATATAACAAAAACAAAAAATTCAATTTTATTACCTAAAAACTACCTTAAAACTTTGAAATTTTAGTTTTTGTATTTTTTTACTTCTAAAATAATGAAGAATCATCCCACGAAGTTAGCGCACTCTACCCGCGTACACCCTGTATTATTATATGAATCTTATACTTAAGAAACTAAAAAAATAAAATACGCCCACCCCTAAGGATTCTTTGATCATCTTTAATATAATTGTGTGATGTATCTATCTGTTTTTGTATCCCATGGAACTTTTCTAAATGATACATATATATACGCCGTGACTTCAAGAAACATATCACATTATAAAAAAAATCGTGTTATTTTCTTAAGATTTTATTTAAATAATGTAAAAGGAATGACAACCAAGAGATAAAGAAAAGGAAATAAAATTCTAAAACAAAAAACCAATGCCTTGCAAAACTTTCAATAATAATTTGGTTTAATAATTACATTTTATGGATTAGAACACCGTTATAACTTTCTTCTGCTTTTTTATTAATGACCGGATACCAATTTCAGCTCATGAGGGGCATCTTCAGACTGGTATAATTTGAACTAATTCTATGGATTATAATGTTAATGATAATGGCTGAAATATAACATATTCGATACATTCCGGAGCGTAAGATACTCTCAGTATCGCCTTGGTGTAATACCACCATTCGGAATGGAAAATTGTTTCTTGTAATAGCTTTGGCCGTGTTTGGTGACCAGATCACAACATACCCCAATTGGGGATGCCATAGTTTTACTGGCTCCAGAAGTTTGGGAGCAGTTGGGACTCTTGTGCGGTTTCACATAAAAAAGGTATAACTTAGATTTCGTTCAAATTGTACCAGTCTCAAGATATTTGTTATAATATCGATCATTAATAAATAAAAATTAAATATTGCGTTTTTGTGCGGGAAAAATACCGACAGACTTCAAATCAGTAAAATACAAAATTTTTATTCAATCCACAAACGACAACGCTGTAATTAAAACAGGAAACCTTCCCAGTTGGACAGTCGAAAATTCATTATTCTGTAATTGAATTTTTTATTATCTATTAAATAAATAAACAACTGAGAAAAGTTAATGATAAAAAAATTGCTAATTTATCTCTTCAAATTGTTCGTTAAAAGCAGTTTTAACAGGCTGTTAATGAATGAATTGATAGGTTTCCTAGAAAACTCTTAGTAAAATAACAATGAATTATCACGATGTTGGAACAAAAAATCCTAATGTTTTCGAATTTTGTCTTTATATATTATTATGATAAACGAAGGTGCACGAACACGTGTTCTGATATTATTACGAATTTACTAAAAGTTTATCAGGAAGCAGCCTGCAGTCCCGTTTTTAACCGGATTACCAATAATATGAAGAGATTTTAAATAAATTATTACTCATTTTTCTTCGTGTTTTTCACAATCTTCAAGAACCTTCTAAAAGAAATCTGACTATAATTTGCTGGTTTAGAAGCGGCAAGCTACTACATGAGGATAGTTTGCAGTGATGGTACCAGGCATGGGAAATGTTTGAACATAATATTATTGGGAATTCCACGAGCACAATTGAAGAGGATGCCAAATTGAAGAGGCCCTGTAGTAAGTAGGAATTAATGATTTCTATCCCATCAATACGCGGCAAGAGCCTATTGGAGTGGCTATTCTTGAAGAATATTCGGTTCGCCGGATAAAAATGAATCAAAAATATTATTTACAGTTTTATCCAAGATTAACAAACCATTATATAAAAATACTTTCCATATGCCCCACGTTGGGCGCTATTGTACCAATCAGAAATAGTAATTCAAATAAGCCACGTTTGGGCCGCCATTGTCACAGCTAAAAGAAGAACCAACATCGGGTTAGCTACGATTGTAAAATAAAAAAGAAAAGAATTTCAATAATACATTTATTCTAACATCGTAAAGAGCAAGAGATCTCTACTTGACAACAATATTAGTTCATCTCAAGGGGTGAGCGTCAATACGAAGTACTGAGCGCACGGACGGAATTTAAATTGGTAGCAAAAGATTGAGTGTGACATTGTGTGTTGACATAAAATATCTAACCTGTTAACGAGTGAAGGGGCGCCAAACAACACTTAAAGCGTTGTTAAAATTTAGAAGCGGTGCAAACCGATGACCAGTGAATAAATTTTACTAGCTGATGGCGTCATCGCTTGCCCGGAAGTCTGTCGACTGAAGCGCTCGCTCGTGTCTTCCCTCAAGTCGTGTCGCCCCCAGCTGGCTGCCCGATTGGTACTGAACTCGCCGCTCTCGAAATTCTGTCTGGAGCTCTCTTCTAGAAGGGGCCATATAGCATACGTCACATAGATAACTGAGAGGTCTTGTCAGTTGTTTGAAAATCAGTGGCAGGGAAAAATTGTACTGCTACAATTTAAGTTACTAAAAATTCTTCAAACAAGTATTAATCAATTATGTAGGGTCAATTTATGCAATGAATGCATCTTTGTGGCGAGAATTCCGTAGAAAGTAAATGCTGTCACAAAGTTTTAAAATGCATCTATTTGAATTACACCTTTGTTTTCGAACTTAAATGTCTTGCCGGTACAGGCCTTATTATGGCACAAAATACTGATTTAGCATATATCAGATTACGAATATAATAGGAAAGTGGAACATGAACACAAAAAATGAAGGAATGCTAGTACCAAAATATAACAATAAATACGGACAGCGAACCCTGGAATACAACGTGTCCAAAATACTCAACATGTTACCAAGCAATTTAAAAAATTACCTCAAAGATTCAGGATATATGCTGAAAACATGGCTACTAAGCAGAGATACTCTTTATTAAAAATACTATTGATTATGGCAGTTGTAATGATATTAGTAATGGCATTATGTACATATGTTATATTGTAATTGAAAATGAACCTCCTATTGACAAACTACTTAATTGCGGTTTAATGGGGTTGTTCTTTGAAGAACAATAAAAAAATGAATGAATGCAAATATTATTGACGGCCGGCGTGGTCTAGTGGTATACGCTTTTGACTACAGATCCGAAGGTCGCGGGTTCGAACCCGGCGTGCGCAAATAAATTTTATTTGATTAATTTGTGTTATTTCACAATTAATTAATTTAAAAATAATATATAGTATATTTGCGGCACGTTCCAGAGTGGAAGATACTCTCAGTATCGCCCTGGTGTAAGACCACCATTCAGAATTGAAACGTTGCTTGAAATGGCTTTAGCCGTGTTTGGTGACCAGATCTGAATAGCCAGGTACTTCCCCACCTTCCTCTTCCCCATCTCCCTCCCCTCCCCAATACCCTCAGCCTCACATCATACCCCAATTGGGGATGCCATAGTCTCACTGGCTCCAGACGGGAGCAGTTGGGACTCTTGTGCGGTAATACTGTAAAAAAAAAAAAAAAAAATTAGAATTTAACCCCCTTCCTGACATCCGATCGAGCTCAAACTCGGCAGATAGACTCGTTATCGATGACAAACATGTCGGTGAAGACACGCGTACGTATACGCATTTGTCTTAAATCAGATGACATCGTACAAATTTACAGCAGTTGAAAAACGAAATAAATGTCAATCCTACCCGATCGGCATTTGGCGAGATTTGTAGACTTTTGTAGACTCGATATTAGTTCCTGGGTAGGAAGGTTCCGTCCCCAGTAAACCATTTTTAAAAAAAGTTTTCATTTTAAAATTGATGTAACGTAGTCAAAACATTGCTTTTTATACACAATCTACCATCGAACCTCTTCTAAAAGCCCAAAAAATGGTTATACGTGTCATTAACAAGCGACCGACAAGATACCCCTCCACTCGACTCCTCATAGAGTATAAGGTCTAAAACATACGACAACTCCACCTAAAATTTTCGCAAATACATTTTCTGTTGAAATATAAAAACAAAACTCTTTTACAACACAACTACACCACCAGAACAATAACCAACGGTCACTACAAAGTACCTTCACTACATACCACGTTAGCTCAATGAAAATTTTTCTTCCTAGCTCCTAAAATCTTTAACCTTATCCCTGAAAACCTAAAAACCGTGAGTCAACACCATTCCTTTAAAAAACAAATTACGAAATGGATCCTTACACACGGAATACATTACAATTACAATACCCATTCATTCTACACATTATCAATTTAATAACCTTTCAGACAAAACATAACTTATTATAACACATAATACATAATCATATAATACATAATAAACATATAATACATAACATAACATAATCCTTATTCCCTAACTTAGCGGTATAGTATGTAAATAAATAATTAGTCAGATCTATTTACTAATAATTTGAGTAATTCTTATAATCTTCTTATACTCCTCTAACTTCTCCATTCTCTTCTTGCAACCCTAACTAGCTCTTCATCATTTTTATTATTTTTCTTTTTATATCATAGTAATGTATAGATTCTGTTCAAACTGTAAAATTCACCCGCCATAACACAGGGTCATCCCTAGCGTGGAGGGTGAAATATCACAAAAACCATAATGTACCCTCTAAATCTCGTATTAATAAAATAAATAAATATACACTGTTTAATAAAAAATATATGTAGATCGCAATATGCCTAGTATTGCTAGATAGTGATATATTAATGTTTCCAACGTCAAGGTCTAAAATCGACTCCTAATTCATGCTAAATTTAATATAATGTATACAGTCTTGTAGCTATCAAACAGCAGAGGCCCACTGGCTCAGTGCCCCAGTGCTTGCCTGGGTGCCTGGTGTCCGGATGCCTGACTGCCTGCAGCACCATAGCACCCGAGAGGTATCAGTGAACAACTAATTCCTAGAAGTGTTCTATATAATTCTGCAGTTTGCAAACAGACCGGTGTAATTGGTTATCTAATCAAGAGGGAGCTTTGCAGATAACCTATAATATTGATATTTTGACTAGAAGGTGGAGAGCGAACACGTAACGGGTAGTGGTAAACTTGGCAGTCAAGATCAAAATGAATCGGTTCGGACATGAGCTCTATCGTGAGTGAGCTGCTATGTTCTATTCCCACACTCGAATGACGATAGCCGTGTTTGGTGACAAGATCTAAATAACCAGGTAATTCTCAATCTTCCTCTTCCCATCTTCTTTTCTCCCCATTTGACTCTTGTCACAAAATTGGTTAATCTATAATTGACTGCGTAATGTAGTCTGATTTAAACTCAATAATTTGGCATTTTATCTGTCTATTGGCCGTGTTGGATACTACATTTTTTATATTGAAACAGTTCGCTTGATCGTGGTTCCTATTACGATCTGTCTAGTCGTAATAATCATTATTGTGGTACCTGCCAGCCTGAAGAAAGTGTGAAATATAATAATTGTCAATGACAGGGTGTCATTTCTGTGGACAAATTGTATATGCTTTTTCAATAAAATATGTATGTTTTGTAATTAAGTAGGTAGGTACTTAAATACCTACCTAACCTTCTGATTTCAGATAAAATTTTGGTAGTTTTGGTTTATTAAATAAGAGAAATTTAGAAACACACTTTGTTGAACGCGAGGTTTCTTGCTCACAGAACTACTAGTCTATAATGCTACTCTAAGAATCTAATTAAAACATTTAGGAAGGATTGTTTTCAAATTGAAATTTCTACGGTCAAGTTTCAAGATTTAAGTTCTGCGAAAGATTTTTTCAAGTACTGTTTTCATTTCAGTTCTGTCAAGCAACTAGTCTATAATGATATAATAATAGAACTTGAATTGGACTTTCACAGAACCCGAAAATGAACGTTGAAATTCGATGAATTGTTCAAATTCTCCGAAACAAACCGTCCCAAGATTTTCGATATTAGATAACGTTTATTGTCAATACTGATTTGGAGGGAAATTGATGGCACCAATTTACTCTAAGTAAATTTACTCTACACATCTAAATGTTTCGATAATTTGATCAATTTCAGCGTAACACATGGACACGTTCACAACACACTTCTAACGGTGTATCTCTCCAGTTGTTGGCACCTTGTCAGCACTCGGTACCAGCGGGGCAGTATATGGCGGTTCAATAGTTGGCCATGTATTCCCATTCCCGAGTATTGGCCCGCGGTGCGGTCTATAAATATTTGAGACCTACATAAGTCATAAAGTCCTCAGGAACGGAGTTGGGACTTGCCATGGGGGAGGGTCATTAGAATATTCATGGCGGAACGGAGAAGGGAAAGGGGTGGGTTGACATATTTTCCTGAACAAGGGGATACGGGTGCAGTAAAACAGGATTTTTGGAGTAGGTACAAGATGGTTTTCTGTCGTTAGAATGGAAAATGCGAACTTTGTGAACATGCTAGAATTATTATAATATCCTCACATATCCTATGTAGTGAAGGTATAAATATGCATTATCAATAGTGTAGAGAAGGAGTTAGTGTATACTAACTGATTAAAAGAGGTTTTGAAACGTCAAAAAATATTAAAGATTCATTTATTAAATTGAATACACTTTATATATGCATAAATGAAACACTTTCCTTACACCACTTTAATTTCTTTTCTATAAAATTTTGAACTTTAATCATCCTGACGAAGAAGCCATCGGCTTTGATACATATAGATTATTATTAATTAAAAGTGGTGTTAACAAAATGTTTCATTTATGTATAATCAAAATGACGCCGCAAAGTAATTTTACAACTGTTGAAGAAATGAATACACTTTATTTATCATAAACTAAATCGCTAAGCATTATTAAGACTAACTTGTATCCGATAAAAAATTGGTAATTAGTTATTCTTAAAAAAGCGAAAAATTTTCCAATCAGTGACTGTTAGATAAATTTAATTTTTTTAATGAAAATAATACTAACACATATAAAAAAAATGATATATAACATAACACAGAAAAAAAACAGATAACTGTCACAACTAGTAAAGACGGAGATCTTTGGGTTCGTTTCCTAGTTGTGACCGTTACATTTTTATTATTTTCATTGATCATTCAATGTTTTGAATTATTATTATTGATAAATCATGTGCTAAGAGACGTAAAACCGTGTGATTCCTCGGAGTTTTTTGAAGTAAAAATTGTGGACGATATGTTGATTTCCAGTGACTTTTAAAAATCAAAAAACAAAATCACTAGGTATTCGTCAGTTGGGATTCGACATGGTGGGAGTTTGGGAGGTTACTCGATTGGGTGACCGGAGACAACATTTGTTTTTAGTGAAGCATATGTACTAATATGCAGAAGTATCAGACACCAGAATTAGTTTAAATTTTGTTTTCCGTACCACATTAAAAATTTTAGTTGATTTGAATCATGTCTTTTTAATAACAATGACTTAATCGGCGCATTTAACAGTACTTGTACCGTAAATAAATAAATATATCTCTTTAGAAAGTGTCATGATCAGAAGGCGTTGAGCATTTGAAATTCCTGCAGAGAGCAGTGTTATACGTAGTCAACACTGTAAGAATGAGGTACCAAATATTTGCAGCACGTCCCCGTCACGGCGATGGCGATGTTGTTATTCCCTTTATTCAACAACCTCCCCGGCCCTGTTTCATCTTCATCCCTTATCCCAACGGCAGTCACAATGTGTGAAGGGTATTGATACTATCTACCGCAGAATTTGCTTCCTCTATTAAATATTATTTTAATAAGTATATCCGTATGCAAACTTGGCACGATTCACATTTTTAACCATTGAAAATCTTTACAATTTTTTTTTTACCTAGCCAATCTTTAATCCTGAAAGTTTGTATTAATTTTCAGGATTAAAGATTGGCTAAGTAAAACTTTCTGGATTAAAGTTTTACTTAGCCAATCTTTAATCCTGAAAGTTTATAATAATTTTATTGTGTAGCGCGCTGTCTTTACGCTAGCCACTACACCATCTCTTTCCCCCGTACAGCGCCATCCTGCTCACCCACTTCTAAGCAAACCCGGATGCGCCGACGCCTTCTGCGCATCTTCCCCCCTCGAGCCGCTACACAAACCACACCCCGCAACAAGGAATGGGCTATATAACCGGCTGCGCGACCTAAATTAGTCACTTCGCCTGCAGCTCGCTCTTGGCTAGTACGCTCTCTTAGTTGCGCTTCGTCCTCTGGCACGACCCTCTAAGGAGTATTCTACTACCATAAGTAAAGCCCCAACCAGACCCTCAGTTAATTAGTGAATTAATACATTGTGACTATTTTTTTTTACCATATTATGTGATCTGTGAACTTACTTACTTCAAATAAATAACCGTTTACCAACAATTGTGTTATAAAACTGGCGCCCAACTTAGTGGCCAGACACATAAAGTAAAAAAAAATTAAAATCAGTGAATCTACAAAAATTTCGTCGCTACCACGTCGAAGTCCTCGTTTCACAATGCAGGCCAAGGAAAGTGCTGGCATCTGCTTCACGCAGGAGCAGTTCGCGGAACTAATGAACTCCATGAAGCGGATGCAGTCGGAACCAACACGTACGGGTACATTCACCACCTGTACGGCACGCTTCGATGGTGCCAGAGACAGGAGTGCGGTCGAGAGTTTTATTGCTGCCGCATCCATCTTCAAGCGCGCCGAGAACATCGAAGACGCAAGCGCTCTGGAAGGATTACCACTGCTGCTTACGAAAGACGCCGCCGCTTGGTGGCTTGGCATAAAAGGAGAAGTACGAGACTGGGAGAGCGCAACGACCCTCCTCAGGCATGCTTTCGCCCCTAATAAGCCAGCGTACAAAGTGTACACAGAGATATTTTTATGCAAGCAAGACGCATTAACGTCAACCGATGTGTTCATTGCTAAGCAGCGGATGTTACTCGCGGAGCTACCACCGCCCAGCCATCCAGAGAAGGTCCAGATAGACCTAATATTCGGACAACTGAATATCCGGATACGAGACAGAGTGCCGCGCGAAGCGATCAATACCTTCGCCGAACTACTACAAAAAGCCCGTGCAGCGGAAGAAAGCCTGTACGAGAGCACGAAGACCGTCCCACTACGCGCGATGGAAAACCGAACAGACGGCCGCCTACGCTGCACTAACTGCCGCAGATTTGGGCACCGTTCTGAGGAGTGCCGTTCCCGCTACGATACAGGAGCGCACGTAAAGTACACTCCTCCAGTCAAAAAGCTGGAGACACCCAGTGATGCGAAGTTCGCATGCTACGGTTGCGGTAAACCAGGCGTGGTAAGAAGCAAGTGCCCGCAATGCAGCCAAGGGAAAATAGACACCCCTCACCCACGAGCCGATTTTTGCTCGATACATGAAGTAGGCCTTCCCCGAGCGAGACCTATACTACACATCGGGATTGGAAACTTCCTGGGCACTGCTCACGTAGACACCGGAGCAAAATTGAGCGTAGCATCAGCTGAGCTACACCGGCGGCTAATCGCTCAAAATTTCAAAACCCAGCGAACCATCATGGACATCGTATTGGCAGATGGTGTCCCTAAACGTCAGGAGGTCGAGACAATAGCCGCCACCTTGACACTAAGAGGCCGACAGATACCCACCAGCTTCATCGTGCTCGCAGGAGGACACGAGAATCGAACACTCCTAGGCGTCGATTTTATCGAAGACGCGGGGATCGATATAAACATTCCCCAGCGCGCATGGGCATTCACGGACAGCCCCGAAGTACGGTATATGCTGCATATGGAAAATGACGCCATACCACCAAACCAAGATATCCGGCAACGGCAAAACGACAATAGTGAGATAGGAGAAGTGAGAGCACATAAACTCCCTAAGGTTTGCCTACCCGCCCCACCAGTACAGGACAATGAATGCGAGATCTACGTGCCACCGTTCATGAGTCCTCTCCCACAGACACCGCCTAAGGTTCGTCTGCCCGCTCCACCAGCACAGGACAATGAATGTGAGATCTACGTGCCACCGTTCATGAGCCCTCTCTCACAGACACCGCCTCGCACTAACATTTGGGCTAAGATGATAGCCCTGAATGAGCTGTTTCCCGAGGACGCGATGGAGGAAGACGCCCTAAGGGAGGTAATGATACGCTCCTATCGGCTCTTCGATGACTCCCCAAGAAAACCCAGAAATGAAGTGGAATTCTGTGCCTTGGACGCCGAAATACTAAGCCTCCGACCAGATGAAGCCACCCACCTTATACCTACCCAGAGGGACCAGCTGGACCGCCTGCTGTGCGACAACGCCGCTGTCTTTTTGGCCACCCCGTCATCTACGACAAGCCGATGGAAGCAAGGAATTCATCATAAAGTCGGACGCAAGCAGCTACGCAATAGGAGCAGTTTTGGTCCAGGGGGAGGGACTAGAAGAACATCCGGTAGAATACGCGAGCCGCATCTGCTACAACTAGCCGATACCCTACGTCTTGTCAGGACCCACAATGATGAGAAACAAGACAAACAAAAGAATTACGTGGATAACAAGAGGCGAGAAGACCCCCATTACCAGCCCGGAGATCACGTCTTTGTCCACTCCCACGCTCTTAGCAAAGCCGCAAGAGGCTTCAGCGCAAAATTAGGACCACGACGCGATGGCCCCTACCTGATCCTGAAGCAACATGGACCAACGAGCTACGAGGTAGCTTCAATGGAAGCACCAGATGTCTCGCTAGGCACCTACCACACCTCAGCACTGACTCCATACCACGGGCACTTGACACCGCTGCCCGCTCCGGTTATTCCTCTACGCAAACGAGGTCGACCAAAGAAGAATAAGTAGCCGCCACGCTACTGCAGTCCTGGATCTTCGACGGGACGTTCCTCGATCCAGAGGGGGAGGATGTAGCGCGCTGTCTTTACGCTAGCCACTACACCATCTCTTTCCCCCGTACAGCGCCATCCTGCTCACCCACTTCTAAGCAAACCCGGATGCGCCGACGCCTTCTGCGCATCTTCCCCCCTCGAGCCGCTACACAAACCACACCCCGCAACAAGGAATGGGCTATATAACCGGCTGCGCGACCTAAATTAGTCACTTCGCCTGCAGCTCGCTCTTGGCTAGTACGCTCTCTTAGTTGCGCTTCGTCCTCTGGCACGACCCTCTAAGGAGTATTCTACTACCATAAGTAAAGCCCCAACCAGACCCTCAGTTAATTAGTGAATTAATACATTGTGACTATTTTTTTTTACCATATTATGTGATCTGTGAACTTACTTACTTCAAATAAATAACCGTTTACCAACAATTGTGTTATAATTGTTGTTAAAAATAGTAAAAATATTTATTGTAAAAATTTTGTAAGAATTTTAAGAATTTTGCAACAATAACTAAAAACACATGTTAAATGTTCATAATGTACAATTGATAAAAATTTGGCATGTAAATAAATTTAACAAAAGAAAATAATAATATATATACAGTAGGTAGTATGTAACAAAATATTAATATATTGATTTCGTTCGAGGTTTCTAATAAACTGCTTCACTAAGCCAATCAGTATTGAGGCACTCATTTTAAAAGTTAATTTTAATACATATTAATATAACTACACTAATATTACAATATAATCACTTAAGTGTGTGCGTGAGTGTGTGTGCGTGTGTCTGTGTGTGCGTGTGTCTGTGTGTCTGTGTGTGTATATGTTTGTAAATTTAAAAAAAAAGAAGAAAAAATAAAAACTTCTCTAAAAAAAAACCAATCACATTGATCTCTATAGTTACATTTAACAAGTTTAAAAAAATATATATTTTAAACACCACTGTTTTATCCTTACACTATAATACCCACGCTCAGGCTTCGCCTTTGTGGGATTTTTTTGTTACTCTTTCATTCTACATTACTATGTATGTACCTGAATTGTATATGTATCAAAAATTTTGTTAATAAAAAAAAATTAAAAAAAATAGTTTTGATACATCAATCAATTCAAATTTAAGTGATTGTATCAAATTTTAATGTAATTAGATAATTAGGTAATTTGAATTTAGATTTTTATTGGAACTGGTTTAATTTATAGTAGGTGGGTATATCAAAACATTTTTTTTAAATCGCCGTGTATCTATGTATGTATTATGTATGACTAGTAGTTCTTTGAACGGTAGACCTCACTTTCAAAAAAATATATTCTCTCTGACTTAGATAATAAATCATAATCAAAATTTACGCGTAAATCATAAGTTTCATGCTTAAGTACTTTTAAACACCTAGCTACTTAAGAAATTAACACGACGACTCGCCGATCGATCAGATTTGAAAACAGAATTTTAACTTAACAATTAACTCATCATGTGATGACGTAAAATCTTCGCACTGCGTCAGAAGATAAATTTTTTGTAACAACTTACTTATTTTTTTGCAAAATAATATTTTTCTAATTTGAAACGTCTTACCAGTTAATGTTTTCATATATTTTTTTATTTAAAATTAGTATTAAATCTACCGTAAGTTTACTCCCAGAGTAGCTACTCGTATGCAATTTTTTTTATCGTACCTATGGTGCATATTTAAAGTAACCAAATTAACAGAAAGAGGAACATGTAGTCCGAGTTAAAACAGGACTTCGCTACGCTCAGTCAATTAAAAAATATACTATATTTTTCAGAATTTTATCATTGGCTCACGGTTCAACAGTTTTAACTGCTTCAGAACACACAAGTTACTTTGCTGTTGAGAGAACCTGAATCCATATTACTGTTGTGCGGGAAACAAATCCGTGAAATCAAAACTTCACTTCAATAAACTTGTTTGTAGTGGGAAAAATCAGAAATAATCGCAAGGAAAATCGTCGTCTCTGAGATATAAAAGTATTGTTTTAAAAATGTCAGAGTAACGTGAAACGAAATCGAAATATAGGGTGAATCAGCAGATTTTGTAAAATCGCAATACCAAGCAAATAACAGGGACGAAGAAGAAGAAAAAGGTGATAAAGGAAATTCTGCATGTCATACTTCCCGCTCCATACATCTCAGTGGCAAGGAGTAGGGGGTAGAGGGTAGAATGGGACAAGTCTATCCCGGACGTGTCCGAGCCGAGACACAGTACGAGGAGTCAAGAAGTAGGGGAGGGTATCTTACATCTCTGCCAGTTCTTGGCTCGGTTAGGGGCGGTCATGTTAATATTCAAGAGGGTTTATTGTTTTCAGCACGCCCCCAGGCAATGAACGATGTTTGGCCGGGGGAAGTTTGCGGAACTGCCTGAAATTAGGGTTCGCGTGAAGCGCTTCGTGCTCAGATCTTACTGCTTAATACGGGTGTCATCATTTTTTATTGGAATAATGAACGTTAGGAGGGTTGAAACGTTTAAAAACAAATATGTTACTAACGAAGGAATTAAGGGATCTTGTTTATTCACCGCGTAACTTAATATGCGATGAGAGCACGTAAGATCCGCTAGATAATTGATGAAAATAAAAGAAAAAAGGGTATACCGAAAACACAAAATGCACATCCATTTTGGCTTTCATTAAGTAGCCGATTTAATGGCAAATTACCCTAAGTAAGGGATCTCGATATTAAAATGATTTAACACTTCCAAGAGTGATTTTTTGGCATATTTTGTCATTTTGCAAAGAAGTTTTGAGAGATCGCTTGTAACCATATTTATTGAACCTAAAAATATGAAATTAGCAGTGAAATCTAGGTGGATTAATTGGCTTCAAATTGTATTAAGCAGTTTTATATGTGTTCATATAAATATTTTGAGGAATTGTATTAATTAATTAATATGGTGAGTGCATTATCGGAGGTTATATTAGCATATCAATATATACTTGTAGATACCGGTTTTTAGGATCTTTTTGCTTTGCTACAAAAATTTCGCATTGTAGTCTAAATTTACGTATTTAAAGGAGTTTGATATAAACGTACTCGTGTAATCTCTGTAATATATTGGTTTATAACTGTTTTTTGGACACTTTGAAAAATAAATAATCGTTGAAGAAGATAATACCAAAAAATCTATACGAGACAAGATGCAGAAAATAAAAAGGTAACGGTCGCAACTGGGAATCGAACCAAGGATTCTCGTGTTACTAGAACAACGCCTCTATCTACTCGGCCATCATGACCAATTTTTAAAAATAAGTAATCGACAAAAATTACTTAAAAAATAAGGTCGTTGTCTCGGTAAGGTAGAGATCCTGGGTTCGATTCCCAGTTGCAGCCATTAATTTTTTTTCCATATTATTTTGTTCTGTTTCATGATTCGTTTAGATATTTTAGTAAGATATTGATTAATCCAATGATTAATATTACATAAATAGGTTTGACCTTCAATAGTAAAAAAAAATAGTAAAAAAAAAATCATTTTATGTTATTATTGGCATTGATGTGAAATTCGATGTATAAATATTGGCACTATAGCAAACTCAATGTATAAATATTGGCACTATATCAAACTCAATGCATAAATATTGGCACTATAGCAAACTCAATGTATAAATATTGGCACTATATCAAACTCAATGTATAAATATTGGCACTATAGCAAACTCAATGAATAAATATTGGCACTATAGCAAACTCAATGTATAAATATTGGCACTATAGCAAACTCAATGTATAAATATTGGCACTATAGCAAATTCAATGTATAAATATTGGCACTATAGCAAACTCAATGTATAAATATTGGCACTATAGCGGTATAAAAAACACTATAGGCATAAAAAAGCAGTGTCTTATGAACATTAGTTTATTATTATAAAAATATTAATTTTAGATATCTTCATTTGGTCCATTTTTTGGTGGTATACAGTATGGTCTATAGATAACTTTGCATGAACTTTCAATTTTGAATTTCCAAAAAATTCTTTCGATACATCTATGTACGTGATTATCAAAATTAATATTTTCAAAAAACATCACAAAATTATGTTTTGACATAATACAATGCTATCGCATTCACGAAAAAATGCAGAAAAATTCACACAAAACCTACAAAGTTTTTAATTTTAAAGAACGGCTCCTAATTTAAATTAAATTTTTAGTTGCGCCAGCAGAAACTTACTTATGTGGAAGTGGTTTTAGCTAAGCGATCTTTTAAGCCAGTCGAGCTGGGGGATTATGCGCTTTTGCTTCCGAATTTATGCCCAGTACAGGAACAGTTCAAACCCCCTCTTTCTTCTTCTCCTCGTGTTCTAGTATAATAACCAGGACCCCTATTTAACGATGTAAGGTCCAACACGTAGAACCCGCGAAAGATAAATTTTAGAACACTTTCCACCAAGTGCAGGGTCATCGTAATGAAAATATTTTTCTTAACGTTCTCTTTGTTTCAAACAAATTGTAATATCATCTCAAAATGGCCTTGATAACGAGAACACTTAACATGGAGGTTTTAAAATAATGAAATATTATCAATAAAGAAAATATTAACAAAACTCGAACGAAAAATTTGAAACATAAAATCAGACAAAATATTTGGTCGTACCAAGAATCGAACCCAGGATTTTATTATTTTATGACTGGGGCTTTATTCTAGCCACTGAGCTAATCCGACCATATCCCCCCTCGTCTATATTTAACTGTATCATACTTGGACCAAGTACCTACTACCAAAAATATCTTCATTTTCTTAAAGCAAATTTTTGGCTTTTATACGTGAAGTTATTAGTCAAACTATTCCACCATAAAAATATTGAAGACTAATTTAGATTGTCATGCGTCAAATATTTCACTTTTAATGAACTCAAAAAATTACGAATTTAATTTTTTTATTACAATAGTAATAATCATACATTTTAATTTCGGTTTTCTGTGCTGTGAGTTAGTCCTGCATGAAATCTGAATACTCTATTAATGAAATTTGTTTTGAATTTAAGAGTAATTTTAAAAATTAGAACTGATTGTTCAGACAAGGAATATAGTAGGTACCTAGCTGTAATCACGAAATTATTTAATATTTATTAATTATTATTAACTCTTTATTTTGAAATGTGTATTTCTTATGTTCAAATTTTTGAGAGATATTTTTAATTTTAGCAATTTTAAATATGGATGTTTTAATGACGTAAATTTCTAATAGTTTTTTCCAATTCGTAAACAACAAAATTTATTATGTTATTAAATTGACAATTTTTATTTTTGAAAGGTAATTTTCTTCAGGTAAATATTTTATAAATACTTCAATAATACATTTTTTTTTATTGTAAAAAAAACTTCAATTTCCAACTTCACAATCTCCTTAATTATAATGTCCCGTTATTTTCCACGTGTCTGCGCTATTAGTCTTATAAATAAATGGCTGATATATAATAATCACGACGAAATTAGATATAAGAAATATTGATCGGAACTTGCTAAAACAACTATGTAATCATTTTGCTATATGTAGTAGAAATGATGAAACTGATATTGGTTTGAGACTTTGCTATTTATTGATCCTCAGCTATTTAGCGTCTTCGCTGTACCTAAAATGGTAAAATCGATTTAAACCAGTCGATAAATAAAACAACGCCATATTGTCCTATTGGTAAAAGTTCGATTGTGAACAGTTTTTGATCACCCTGCAGTCTGCACCCGTTCGATACACCAGTCGCAAAGTCACGAAAAATATTTCCAAATGCACTCACAGTTTCCCCCTAACGAGACTTTCCTTCATTTTTTCTCGGTGGGCGATAAATTCCCGGGTAACGGCGGGCAATGCGCACTTCCTCGGAACATGCCCATATTTATATTACATACTTTTCTCATTCGCTCCGTGGGAACACTGCGCAAGAATTTTAAAAATTTAATGCAATTGAGGATATTTCTTACCTTTATTCTAAAATTTTATTCGGTCGTTTGTATGAATCTTAAATTTGCTTTTATATGCTGCATGCGTTATATAAGTGGGTGCAGTAACATTTTATCTTTGGACTAAATGTGTGATTTTGATTCTTCTATCCGCTTGGAGTTTTTCTCAAATTGTAGTACCTAATTTTAAATTTGCCTTTATTTTTTCTCAACTTATAATATTTATTATAGCGCTTTTATTTTTTTTCAAATTGTAATATTTTTCAATTTGCTTTAATTTTTTCTCAAATTGTTATATTGTTTTGCCACTATTATTTTCTACTATTATTTTTTCTCAAAACGTAATATTTTGCATATGCCTTTAATTTTTATTCAATTGCAAGATTTTTAAATTTGCCTTTATTTTTTCCCATGCTAAATGCTGAATTGGTACGTTTAAAAAATATATATCCATATAATATATAAAAATATATAATTTAAGACAAAAAAAATATCGAAATATATTTTGGTTGTGATGTGATGTGCCTACGTAACATTTTAAGTATTTAACATTTCATTTTAATATTTAACGTTAAAAAATGCGCGTATCTTATTATTATCAACTCCGTAGGTATATTATTTAAATTATTCAACTGTGAAATAACACAAATCAATCAAAATATTTTGTGCACGCTGGGATTTGAACACTTTCGGATTTTCGGCTTGCTAGTCGAGAGTCTTACCCTTCGACCACGAAGTAGGAACCTATTTAAACCAAAAATCTATAGTTATTACAAATATTTGATTATTTAATATAATTCTGCCATAAACATTGGAAAATCATAATCGTTAAGCAATAATAGGCAACCATGTACATTACAACCTCCTAGAATCTGGGACCCAGATATAATGAAGGCTTTATATTAACAATTTGTATGAAAACTTAGGGATACATTAGAACCCATCTCCCACAAGAGATCTGGACTTTCCTTGTAGCGAGGAAAGCTTTGTCATTATGAGGCGTTAAGTATTTGAGATCTTAATAATGGGAACCTTACTTAGCCATAAACCGGGCCTAGTTTGTTATTTCAAGTTGCGATGAATTATAATTACATTTTACACTAACTTCAGAACTAATTATTACTAAGCAATATAATTAGCTGTGAAGTTATGTGACATTTTAAGTAAATCTTATGTTTTCAGCACATTTAATGGATTTATGGCAACTTTCTTACAATGGTTTGTGGTGTAATATTCAACATTGTTGCCTATGAAGCAATTGACCGGGATTCGCTTCTCTATTATATAACTATTTTTTTTTCTTTTTCTGATTTTTTTAATACGAGGAAAAGTGATAAAATGCTCTCGTGCTGCGACTTTTAGATATTTTGACTATATGATCTTTTGGTCGAAATATAGCTTACAAATCGGGCCGGTAGAGTCGCTCGGTATTTTGATTAATTATTTTTATTTTGAATCATTAAAATTACTAATCAAGGCCGATAACGCGACTAATTACCCTCGCAGACGTGCGTGACAAGTTTTTTTTAGTAAAAACACAGCCGTAAGTGAGTTTTTCAAAATTTAGAAATGTCTTTCAAATTCAGACTCTATACGGGTATGAGACTGTTAAAACACGATAGATCTTTTCCAAAACGGACAAATATACGGAAATATTTTGAAAAACGACAGATATGACTTCACACTGCCGATATATCTTCGATTTGACCCTATATAAAGCGCTAACGAGACGTTATGTGATATTATTCATTTGCCGTGTTTGAAATCAAAAACTTGCGCTCGACAAGTCAATTGTTCACGTTGTATACGCGGTTCTCGTCGCGCGAGATACCTCTCCTCGCGGTCTAGAGGCAGAGCGTTCGACACTCGTTATGCAAGACCCGGGTTCGAATCCCATATTTTTATAACTTTAAATTTTTTTATCACATGCTACTTATAAATATGTCAATAGACAGAAAAAAAGAGAGAATGGAATGAAAGGAGAGAGAGAATAATATTAAAAGTTTCACTACCGTCGTGCGTAGGCTTGCCACACACTGTATTTTTTAAAATATATATTCTTCTAGATTTTTACGGGTTTGCGCTAGTATTATCATAAAAATTATGTGTTTAACAATTATTTTTTACTGACCTTTCTCTACTATATTATGTTTTTTTACAGGAAAATAAATGTGTAATAATTAGAATAAAATACATATATAATTACAATAAAAATATTTTTATAAAACCCTGATGAAGGTTCAGGGTCAACCGAAACCGGTTGGTTTTATATATTAAAATTATATCATTAATAATTAATTATTATAATTATGTATATCCAAAAAGTGTTGCATGAGAAAATTTTTTTTTTTAGGTTTCATATCTCCAAAGCACATGATTTTATTTACGTTGCGTGTCAAAAAATGGTAAAATTTGAAATTCTAGATTGAATAATCTTTAGTCATCCTGTGTGAATTAAAGCTGTTTCTAGAAAAATTGGAAAGAAACCGGTGCAAGTTAATTCTAATAATGCTGTATCGTCAATTATTAAATTTGAACATTTTAATTGGGTTAACCCTTTGAGCTGATTTGTTCGCTTTTGAACTTATATGATTTTACAAATATCATTGCATCTCCGTTGGAAAATATGATCTAAACGGTGTTAGAAAGAGAAAACACCACGCTTTATGTTCCAATCTAGAAATAACCACAGAATTTAAGTATCAAAAACGTAAAGTGTACAATTTATTTTTAATTTTTTTATGTTTGCATTCAAATTTTTCACATTTCAAAAAACATAGTTTGTATCAAATAATAAAATTTGAAAGCGTATTTTATCACCTTTCTGAAACAGTTTTCGGATACGTTGAGACATTTTCAATTTATTTGGATTTTGAAATTTGACCTTCTGACAAAACAGTGAGGCCTGAGAAGTTTTAAATCGTTTTAATTTTTCACGCGGAAGTAGATATTAATTTGTGTACTTTGGTAAGCTGTGTCCATTTTGTCTCAGAAATTATTATTTAAAATAAATCAACAATACAGAAATCGACCAGTCTTTGTCACTAAATAACTTTGCGTTTGCAGGCATTTCTTATTTAATCAAAATTTATATAATGTTTCAAATAATCATAAGCAAATAAATTAAGTTTAACAATTTCTTGTTTCTGATAACCTACCGCATATGAGCTATTATATGCAAGGTACTTGCATATAATAGCGAAATATTACAAGCGTACGTTTTAAATTTCATTATTTTCTGAAGAGATAATTTTATTGCTTCACTCTAAATACGTCGATATTCACATTACAGGAAATATTTTGATACAGGATACCACGGTGAGGAACGGCGGAAGCAATTTTCTGCCTCAATTTCTTATAATCTGGATGATTGCACTTTGGATTCACCCCAAGAAACCTTACTTATGTGCTTGACTATTTAAAAAATAAGCTGTAGGCGTGTAAACATATTAATGGCCCTGTTCACTTATCAAAAACAAACGGCAAGATGAGTAAAAAAAATTATGTATATTAAGAAAGTCGTTAGGTTAAGTTTGAGCAATTTTTTTTTAGATGACATACTGGGCTTAAAAAAAATCAAAATATGATATTGGACCACTACGTATATATTTTTTTGTTTATTTTGATAGCAAATAACTATTCATTTTTACTTTAAAATGTTGACCGCTATCCTAATTTGCAAGAAACTTTACTAGTTAAATGAAAATAAACACTTTTAAGATGATCACGTTAATTTATTTTTTATTAGGGAGAGACCACGACGAGCTGCACGGAGAAAAATGACTAATTGCTATTATTGCTTTTATTTTATAAAATTGCTGATTTATTAAGAATCTCTTCAAATTATTGTTAATTCCGGTTAAAAACGGGATAGCAGGTCTTACGAATGAATTAACATATTTTATTATGAAGTTGGAAAACGTGCTCATGAAAATCTGTATATTTTTGATTTACAACGAAAATTCAGATCGATAAAACGTTCTTAATTTTGAAATTAATTAGACTTTCTAATATATCGTCATGATTAAGGCAATTTTGAAATTAATTAGGCCTTCTAATATATTGTGAGAGAAAATTCTTTGTATCGTCATGATTAAGGCAGATAGATAAAAAATTCTAAATTTTGAAATTAATTAGATCTTACACGATCTTATCACGCAGAAGTTTTTTTAGCGGTGGTTCAACTTTCTATGGTACATTTTTTTTGTGTCAGCTTCATTCAAATGCTAGGTTGCATTTATTCATTTAAAAAGATTAAAAAAACTTGATTTACTATTCTAATATGTATACGGAGTTATAATTAGATTAAAAAAAATAAAATTGAAATCAAGTTGAAAAGATTAAGATTTGGCCAACTTCGCATGGGTTAGTTTGATCCGTACTTAGTTTGATCCGTAGGTCGCGGGACACCCTGTATAATACTGATGATTGGAAATATATAGAATGATACGTAGTATAGAGGATTGCCATATTTTACAATCTAATTTGGATAAATTGTATCATTGGTGTGTGATCAACTCATTATTTCTTAATATTCAAAAGTGCCAAGTTATTCGTTTTCGTAAAATCCAAAGTCATGTTACTTATGAATACTCTTTAAATAATGTACTATTGACATCAGTCGCTCACATCAGGGACTTAGGTGTTATATTTGATGAAAAGTTAACATTCACTCTGCATGTAAATGATATAACAAAGAGAGCTATAAAAATGCTTGGTTTCATATGCAGAACGGCGAGTGATTTCAAGTCACTTGAATGTTTGAAAACATTGTACACTTCTTTAGTGAGAAGCCAGGTAGAGTATAATTCGCCTATTTGGTCCCCATTGTATAAAACGCATTCTGACAATATTGAAAGGGTACAGCACAAATTTCTAAGATTTATTAACTTTAAACTGAATATTCCAATTCAAAATACTAACTATTTTCTTTTGATGAAACAACTTAATAACGCTATCAGATAGGCGGATCATCTCTGACCTTGTACTTTTAAATAAAATTATTAATAATTCCATTGACAACCCTGAAATTCTCGCCAAAATGAAATTTTACGTACCGACTAGAAATACGAGGCAAAGTGCTACATTTTTCTGTGACAATTTTAAAACCAACTATGAAGCTCATACACCTATAAATAGACTACATAATTTTTGCAATAAATTTGGGAATATTGTAGACATGCTTAAAGATTCCGTATTAGTTATAAAACGAAATCTTTTTAATCATTTTACTGAGATGTATGAATTCACAACTCTGTAGTGAATACACTTTTGTTTTTATATGTATATGTTTCTTAATACATATTTAGCTTTCCGTAATCCACACTATTAATTTGAATTTACATTAATTTAATCAAAAATCATAATTTATTGTAAACTATGTAACACAACTGTATTACTTGTTAACTACTTTTGTAAAAGCCCATTAGGGCGTAAATAAATAAATAAATAAATACTGTATATACATATGAATTAATTTTAAAAACTGAATTTGACTAACCGTGAAGTTTTGCAAATTAGTATGTAGGTACGAGTATAATCATTTTGTAGCTGTTTCATTTTTTCCCGGCACATGTGACCAAACGAACCGAGCAAATTAAAGAGTGTGGAAGCTTTTGGTAGAAGCAATCAGAATTTCAATTCAAATTTAATATCCGAACCATTAAAATCACAGAGCACCCAAGCGAAATTGCAACTAATTGACCAATAAATTAATCACCGAGTAGAAGTCCAACTATCATTTATGTTATTTTTACATTTAAGTTTACAAATTACTAATATCGAAGAACTTACATACTTTTCAATTTTATCTTGTTGAATGTGGTTCTTACTTATGTTTTGAATTAATTAATTAAAGTATAGTTAACACAGTTTCCACATTTTAATATTTGAAGCAGTGCATTACAATATGTCATATCTTTGTGGAATCAAGTGTTTTGCGTATGGAAGCAATTAAAATAGATATGTATCTATTTAGCATTAGATTACAGAAAGCCCATAATACGAACGGGGAAAATATATTTAAAATATTGGAGGATGAGATAGATTTTTAAAATGAAAAAGCAATTCATTACGGTGATATCTTCGTTTACATAACAGGTACATAAATATTTTCGTTATGGAAAAACATACCTAGGTATATATCTGCTAACTAACTGGGTCTTGACTCTTTTTAGCTATTATTTTACGTACCTAACTATCGGTAGTCTGGTGTCGTGAATTTGCACATTTTTGACGTGAATTTCTTGATAAATTCTACTACTTTCAACTCTCAACGACATTTTCATCACTAACAATGCATCTCTGAAATATTTCATTAAAAGTGTTCCATCAATTACAAGGCATAGTTTTCGATTTTTTTTAAATTTTTTTTTTATACTGAATACCTCACAAGAGTCCCAACTGCTCCCGTCTGGAGCCAGTGAGACTATGGCATCCCCAATTGGGGGATGTTGTGAGGCTGAAGGTAAGTGGGGAAGGTAAAGAGGAAGGTGGGGAAGTAGGTAAATAAAATATATTTTTACATGCATACGTCTGTCAAAAGTTATAGATATAAAAATAATAGCATGTCGTAAAAATATTCCCGCTTGACATTCATTTTAAAATACTTTCGTTCATTTTGTATATACCCCAATATTGAATATTATTTTTGAAAGCAGATGAGAGATTTTTCCAGATTTTGATTTTATAAACGAACAATATTTTGATTACAAATACAGTTGAAGCTTTTAAAATAGCTTACCGATGTTTTTTGAAGCTAAATTTTGCACTAAGAAATGAAAAAAAAAATAATTAGACAAACGTCTTAATGTTATTGTTACTTACAATTACAATTCACCATTCTTTGACGGTCCGAACTGTTTGGCGGTTTTCCGCATTAAAGGATTATTTCCAAATATACGGGAGCTTCTCTGGTAAACTTTTAAATGCAAAGATAAAGCTTGGTGTTCTCTCTTTCCAAATTTATTTATAGTATATGTCTGACCATAAAATGAAAGTAGATAAAATGAGTTTTATGGGGGAGTATCATTTGGCCCGATGGTTTTAAGTGAAAAATATACAAATTATTAAAAATTATAAAGCTTTATTTATATATTTTGAATTAAAGGCATATGTGCCGATTATACACACGATATGTATCGACAGACATAGGACAATATAGAAAGAAGAAAAAAATAACTCTATGAAAGCAAACAAGGTAAAAGAAAATAAAATAAAAAATATATAAACTGCTACAAAGTTAGTAAAAGAAATGTAGAATTAACAACAACAAAAAAACAAAAACCTGTTATGTATTAACCTCGTTTAAATACACACTGCTAAAATGTTTAATTAAGGCGATGCAATACGTCGTGTAATATTTTAAATTGAGCCGCTATCAATAACAACCCTTACGTAGATGGCGATAAGGTTTAAATTCCCGCTTAACACCATCTGCCTGTTTTGATTTATGCAAGAAAAAAACATGGCCAAAAAGTGCCTTTTATTTTATTTTGTGGATGTTCAGGCATAAATATTTAATTTTTTTCGATCATTTTATAAATAACTTCATTTGCTACATTATACAATAAAATCATAACCGTAAATGGGTTCGTAAGTAGGAGATTTTGAACTTAAAAGCAGTTTTAATAGGCCTTTACACTATTTTTTTCTGGGCTTATAAAAAGACTTATCTAAAAAATACTCGACTATTTCAAAGACCAAGATGTATTCTACTCGCAGTATTTAATTAAAGCATCTAAAACATTTCTAGGCGACCAAATTTTCAAACCAAAAACACATGATTTTGCATAACTACGTATGGCTTCGCCTTAACACGGTTTTATACATTAATTATTAAAAAAAAAAGCTAACCCAGCATAAGAGTTATTAATCTATTTATAACAAAAATCTAGCCTTAAACCGTAGTATTATTATCACAATAATACATATGGAATCTTGATTCAAAGGTAGGAACATGAAAGTTAATCAAAATTAATAAATCTATCCAACTGATAATAATTCACAATTTTATATAAAAAAAACTAGTTGTACCCCGCCACGCGTTGCTCTGGCTCAGTCTGTCTGTATCGAATTATAACAGATGGCGCTGTTTTAGTAAATACGTTTGTTTTTCGCTGTCACAGGTGGCATCTATATTATACAGTATTTAAAAACACACGCTTATTTGAATGCAATGTTGTGTCGAAATTTCAAAGCAATCAGTGAAAAACTTTCGCAATTTTAAGATTTTGAACAAAAAAAATTTCCATTTATATTTATTTAGATAGATTTTTTTAAATTTTTTTTCATTATCAATATAAAGTTTTTTTACAGGTTTTTTTTCGAAGTCTGTCTCACTAGGATAAACCTGTGTCGAGACAGACGTGTTTGATACATGAATTAATTTTTACATATTTTTTGATACAAAAAATATTTCATTACATTAAATGACATTGTGAAAGAGATACAAAATAATAAATAATAATAATAAATGATAAATTTGTTAATCAGCATCTAGTTGGAGTACATACTTATGTAGGGATTTTTATAAAATTTTTGATCATGGATCTTTCTTGGCTGATGATCCAAGACTTGATGTCTGTTTTATATTTCAAAAAAAATTCGTTCAGTCTAATGGCTAGTGGGAGAGCATTATATAGCCTTGTTGCAAAATATCTAAAATTTCTCTGGCCAAAAGTTGTTTTAGCGAAAGGGATTTGTAAGAAATTATGTCCTTTGGTTCTATTATCACGAGCAGTTTGGATATTGTCAAAAGTAGTTTTGTGTTTGAAGAGGTATGTTAGTATGTTTTTGGCATAAAGTTGCCTAATGTCCATAACACAGATTTTCCTGAAGATTTCATCCGAACTGCTTGTGATTGGTAGTTTGAGGATAATCTTTATTATAAGTTTCTGAGCTTTAGATATTGGATCAATGGCGGTAGCGTTTGCTCCTCCCCATGCTATGATACCATATTCTATTAAAGATTGACAAAGTGCATAGTAGATTGTTTTGAGCTGGCTTAGGTTGAGAAAGTTGCGAGTTTGTCTAAAAAAGTAAATGAATTTTCTAAGTTTGTTTGCTGTAGTGGTTATATGTTGTTTCCACTTTAAATTGTTGTTATAAATAATACCTAAGTATTTAATTTTAGTTACCTGTTCAGATAGATGTAAGATAATTTTTTTCTTCTGACACTTAACTGAATGTAATAAAAATCATTATCTATTGATTCTAAAGGAACATCAAGTGTAAAATGAATACACATAAAAAATTTGCGTTGGACAATGTATTTATAATTTAGTAAAGCATTATTATCGATTTTCACAAAAAACAGTGCTTACTTTGTAAAAGCGACAGAGTCTTATGAAAGTTTAAACTTCCTTTGAAGGTCTGAAATCAGTTAGTGGGATGAGAGGGAAGGAAGATACCCATTAGGTCCGCTTCCTTAGGTAAATTCCCCGTAAATTACTACGACCCGCACAAATAGGAGTTTAATAAACAGTTCATTTCGTCCTTAATTGCTAATTGAATAGAGCGGCGACGGAACCTAGAGGGTTGAAAATTTTCTAATCCAGGGATGCGCAATCTATGGCTCGCGGTTCTAAGTGCAAATAAGTTCAAGATCTTTCAAAAGACGATCAAAAATTTATCTTTCGACTGTGATTAAACTTGAAAAATTACGACACCTGTCAAAATTTTAAACAATTCAAATATGGATTTATTCATTAAGGACGGGTTGTTTCGGAGAACTTATTCAAATTTCAAAGTTCATTTTCAAGTTCTGTGAAAGATATTTTTAAGTTCTGTTTTTATTTCAGTTATGTCAAGCAACTAGCCTATAATGATATAATAACAGAATTTGAATAGGACTTTCACAGAACCCGTAAATGAACGTTGAAATTTGATGAATTGTTCAAATTCTCCGAAACAACCCGTCCTAAGGATTGGTTGTTTCATAGAATTTGAATAATTCATCAAATTTAAACCTTCATTTTCGGGTTCTGTGAAAGTTTTATTGAAGTTCTGTTATTATATCACTATGGGCCACTTGACAGAACTGAAATAATAACAGAACTTGAAAATTAAGTTTTAAATATGAAGAATTCTCTGAAACAACCCATCCTTAATAATTTTGGTACTTTCTTTACCACTTCTCTGAATCGTTTATATTTTGAAAACGTTAAAAAGTTGAAACCAACGGGAATCTTTCAATTGACAAAATGGCGCTGAATGGCCATTTAATGAAGTCGTCACGCTTGAATTTCTGTGCGATAACTGGGACTTAAGTCTTCTTGAACGCAACATATAGAATATTGATCTCTTACCAGAGCGATATTGAAAGTATTCAGTGCTCTAGAAATACGTGAAAACACAATATATACGGTAAACCGAATCTCATAGTACAACCGATAAACCGCTGAATCTACATCACATAGAGAAATAAAAAAATTTCATCTAATAAAATTAAAAAACGTGCTCGTAAAATAAAGAATTATTATCATTATCGAATTATAGGTCCAAGGCTTAAACATAATCACTGTAACAAGATCGTTAATAATTTACTCACAGTTAAAAATGTTGTGCATCCCTGCCCTAGAACCTCGAGGGAGAGAATGGTCAGTATCTCCAGTCTACGTGGAGAATCCTCAACTTGCGGCAAACAGGCAGTATTATGAAATGCTCGGTAAAATAACTCCCTTTGAGTGGAATATAATAGGCTACCGAGACATAAGTCACACCATGCCATAACCTTTCAGCTGTCCTGAATTATTTATTTATTATGTCCAGAGAACGTGTGGCCCGGTGAGTAATACGATTAGTTGTTTATTTATTTTAAATGTTAAGCACGGTTCAAATACAACTGTGTTGATTCCGTCCCTTTGATAATTTATGCGAGAGATTTGTGTCTAAGCAGAATAATTAAGAATATCTCTGATAAATATGTCAGAATAGAATCATTCTATTTTTTAATTTTATTTTAGCCATTTGTACATCAAAGTATACAAATGTCTAATTTATTATTAATTTCATACATCATTTTTTAAAATTATTTAAAGCATTTTCTTTTTAATAATATGACTCCTGCAATGCAGCTTGAATCTATTATTTGGTGCAGAGTTTGTTGTTTTGTATTATATTTGTACTTTTTAGGTAGCCTAATTTCATTGTACGTTCTTGTATTATGTTTGTGAATGTTCTTGTTGTATATAATTTTCATCCCTTCAGCGCATTATAATATTGTATAACTTTGTAATATATACTATTTTGCATATTGGATTTGTCCTTTTTAGGTAGCCTAATTTCGTTGCACGTTCTTGTATTATGTTTGTGAATGTTCTTGTTGTATTTAATTTTCATTGGAAAAGGTTTTTTATTATTTTATGTAGACATTAATAACATCGTGTTGAGAGTTAGCCAATTTAGTTTCTATAAAATTTTTGTTACTTTTGAAAATCTATAGTATTATTCTCGTTGCTCTATTTTGAAGAATTTTCAACTCGTTTTGTTCTCTGTCATTACATAAAAAGAATCGTTGAGCAGTAGTTAAAAAGTGGAGCAATAATATAGTTGTATACGGTGATTGCAGTTTTTCTGATTTTTTTTACGAATTCTTCCCAAACAATTAATTTTCTTTCAAATTTTCTTTTGTAGACTCTTTTCTTGGAGACTCTTTGAAATCTAATATAACTCCAAGTATTTCAAATCATTTCAATAATTTTCGCTTTCACTGCATGTCTTCTTATGTCCAATTATTAATCGTTGAATGTAGGAAACTTTTATTTATGTACCCAATTTTAATATAATTTTAAAATTAAAAGTATTCATTTTATTTTTTAAGAAATCGCAACGACAGCGTTTATGTTTAAAATGAGAATTATAAACCAGTAATATTATTATTGTGTTGCTATTTTTTGTTGAATTATTTTCATGATTACTTGGGAAGAATTTACATCTATGATCGACGATCTGGAAAAAAACACTGATTTGATCTATTTTTTATAAGAAATTCGCATATTACTCTTCTCATAAGGTGCAATTCTGTGTACTCAGTATCTACACAGGGTGTACATTTAGGGCATGATGAACATGTCTTAAATGTTACCCAACCGATAAACAACCATTATTGTAGGGTAAATGCTTGTTAATCAGATGTGTAACATTTTGAAAAGGTTTATTAGAAAGAGGGTTAGAATTTTGTCAGGATGAAATGAAAAGGTGATATTTTATTACTTATGTAAATAATTTTATACATAGTACGATTAAGTACATGGACGTGATTAAAATGTTATTTTTTTTGACAAAAACAAGGAATCGACCACGCATAAAACGCACGATCATTACAGCCGGCAGACCGCCGGCTACTACTGACAACCGTGCATCATGGCACAGTGAGCGAAGCTCCGTGCCCCGAACTCTTCTCGCTCACTAGCGCACCGCTCGTATTATATAAATATATTAACGATTTTTTTTACGAATACACAACTAAATATTTTTTTAAGGTGAGTTCGATAAATACGTATGTATTTTAATTATTTTATCTAATACAAAAACGTATGCTGAGGAACACCTAAAATATGAACACTGTGTTCAATATAATTGCATCTGTGTATATCTGGAATAATTATAGAGATGTCAAATCAGTATACAAACCGTCAAGGAAGGGTTTTTTTTTATTTTATTTTATTTTTTATAGTGAATACCTCACAAGAGTCCCAACTGCTCCCGTCTGGAGCCAGTGAGACTATGGCATCCCCAATTGGGGGATGTTGTGAGGCTGAAGGTAAGTGGGGAAGGGAAAGAGGAAGGTGAGGAAGTACCTGGCTATTCAGATCTAGTCACTAAACACGGCTAAAGCCATTTGGAGCAACGTTTCAATTCGGTTTAGTATTATTATTATTGCAATAATTTTATTATGTAGTTATGACAACGTTTTCAATGTCCGATACTAGAATAGGCACGCGTAGTGGATTATTAAAAAAAGATTTTTATTTACGCAAACGAATTATATCTTCACGAATAAACTACAGTATTCATATGATGCGGTACATTCGTTCTGTATTTACTTACATACCAACGTATATCAGGTATTAAAAACGTACATATTTGTTTATTCCGTTATCCGAAAAAAGGTTGATTGCCGGTCTTTATTTGAATAGTGAAAATAATGGTTAAAAATGTGCGAAAAAATTTTGCCATATTTTTTTAAGACAAATTTTGGGACCAAAATAATAATGATACATACGTGTGGGTTGGAGGCCTTAATCATTAAAATAAAAGGCGAAGTTTTAAGCCTCGTTGTACACAAAAAGGAAACCTTACAAATTAACGACAAATAAAGCATTATGTTTTGTGTGGATACAACATTGTACGCCTAATACCCAACAAATAATTATTCCATAATATTGTAATGTATTATACGTCTGTTTACCTTTTGAGTTTACACAAAACATATATTTCGGGAAGTAAATTCCGGATTGTGTTATTCGAATTAGAATAAGACCCCATTAAAGCTTTTTGCTTAAGGGGAAACGAGATTATTCCAGGATTCCCCCCCATCCCCGCTGAAAAAGGGACCCTCCACCCCAAAATGGATGCCTCCGTGTTTGGATTAAATTTCAAACGGTAATCTAGATTTTGCGTGCTATACAAAAGGTTTCAGAAAAGAATAATGACGGTAATTTAGGCCTTAATATGTTGATCACAATAAAAAGGAACAATTTATTCGCCGAAACGGATTTTAATAAAGGTTTTTTGCTTTTAAAGCGAGGTTTTCGCGGCCAATAAAGGGTTGCATTAAATTGAATGAAATTTGCATATATAAATATGTTTGAATTAGGGGCGGGGTGGAAGGAACTTGCGGGTATTTAATGGACTCCCGTTTCTTCCCATAAATAATGATGATTTCCTAAAAGGTTCTAGACAAGGCAAAAAGAGTATTTAAAATATTTTATAATCTATTAGCTTTCTTAAGAATAAGTTGCTGACTTAATGCAGAAACATTCATTAACGTTGTGGCATTATGTATTGGCGAACATACTCTTGGCGGTCCGACATTGCCGATCGACACATATCATGTACGAGTATTAAATTTGAAAAGCTTTTTTTTTCTTTATTTGTTATTTTTCAGTGTATTTGAGTGAAATGGCGTAGTAACTGTTCATATTGAAAGGATGTTAAGTAACGGATAAATTACGCGCATCTAATAAAATATTCCGTTCCCACAGGAGTCAGGAAAAGCATTTTGCAACCGGGGGCAGCTACATATTATGTGAGTATAATATTGGAAAACACCATTTTTTTTTCTTTCTTACTTACTTACAAAATAACGCGCGAAGAGCAACAATGTAAGCAGGTACTAGAAGTAAACGTGTATGATTTTATTGATTTAAAAAAAAACTTCTCTTTTTTTCCGGTTTTGGTGCTCTTCAAATAAAGCGTTTCACGGACTGTTACGCCACTATGGCCCTACGAAGTATTTGAACTTACTATATTTTAATAATAATGCAATGTTACATATCATTAATAATTTTAAAAACAGGTAAGTAAATAGAGTAATAATATTTATACATTCTAATATCTTAAAACCAGCTGTATGTTTAATCAGAACATATAGTAGAGAAAAAATAATATTGCTAAATTATTAAGAATCTTTTCAAACTATTCGTAATCCGGTTAAAAACGGGATTGCAGGCCATGAATTAATAGGTTTCCAGATAAACTTTTAGTAAGACACGAATGTGTTAAAACGATGTCGGAACAAGTTTTCGTAAAAATTTTAATATCTTTCCATTTCGTCATTATATATTATCAAGGATAATGCAGGTACATGAACACGTATTCCGATATATTAACAATTTACTTAAAGTTTTTCAGGAAACGGCTTGCAATCCCATTTTAAACAGATTACCAAAAATTTGAAGAAGTTCAATAAATAAATTAGCAATACTTATGTTTGTCCTTGTGATATATTTGATATAAAATCATTCTTTACCACCGCTGATACCCGTCAAATTGTATATTTACCAAAGTTTAGGTAAAATTGTACCAGTTTTTAAGATGGCCGTAATAATTAAATAAGCGATTCCATGTGATGAATATTTATAGTGAGGATGATAGAGAGAGACTGATTTGTAGGCATTCCATCCTTTCGATCTACCACCATGGTTTTATGACGTAATGGCCTGCAAGTAAGCCTGCTTAGTAAGTTGGGATCTTAACGATCAAAATCCAAAACAAATCAATTTAAAACAACGCACAAATCTCCCGCCAATGCACCAACGACGTCGTTTAACCAATTTTTTTAATTCTTTTAATTTTGGTACTTTTATAATTTTATAAATAAGAGAAATTTCACGGGAGTAATAAGTTACAAAAGTAAGTTTCACAGTACGGTAAATGATATGAAATTATGTAAAATATGAAACAAAATATCCTAAAACATCGAAATGTAAATTTCCCGTAGTGTTTGTAGGTACGCTGGATATCGTAACCTCTGTTAATTTTCTTACATTAGGCTTAGAAGAGCGTGTTCTGAATTTCACCAAGACTCCAAGGCAAAACGAGCCTTGGCATTATATACTTAAAATTTTAGGCTTTCATCAGAAGTCCACGCCTACGTAAAATAAATGCCCCCCCCCCACAAAAAGTCATAAAATTTGACACAAAAAACATAAAACAATTTATTTATCATTGCCTCAATAAAACGGCTATTCAGCAAATTTAACAATGAGTTTAAAATTTAGTGATAAAATGGTACAGAAAAAGGGAAATGACAAAAATGAATGCAGTGTAGCAGCAATAGTAAGAAGTAGAAGGAACACAGTATTATGATTACTAATGAATAACAAAAAAACAATAATAAGGATGGCAGGCTGCCTTTTGGTAGAGAGATTGCTGATTAATTCCTGCCGCATTACAAAATTTATTTATTATCCTTAAATATTATAAAGCGCCATTTCGTAATTATATGTAGGTAGGTAGCACAAAAAAACGACCCTGACTGGAAAACATTAGGGAATAGCTTAATAATAAAATTGAAGGTTCTACTAAAGCCATTATATCTCCTAAACTAAAACATATTTCAGATTTTTTTTTCAAGAAATGAACTTCTTATAAATATATCCAAAAGTAATAAAAATCGAAGATTTTTGTTATTTGCAATAATTTAGCAAATTACAATGTGAGTGTTGTAAATAAAATACAGTTTACTTAAAAAAAATTTTTTGATGATTGATATGGAATAGCTCAACGACGCTTTGCAATTTGTTGCTTCACCAAGTTAAACTAGATGTAAAAACATAATAAATAGTCAGTATGTTCTGACTTATGGTTTTGTGGGTTATTGTGATATATAAGTGTTTTGCACATTTAACCCAAGTGCGCCCTACTGTCGAATTTGGCAGCCATCTCTGGTCCGGAGCCCCTAAATACCTGAAAAAACCCTTGACTCTGTGCAAAAACGGGTGGTCCGTTTGATAGATTCCCCAATCTTAACAAACGGACTGCAATCTTTAGAGCACAGGCGTCAGGTAGGTATGCTGTCCTTGTTCTATCGGTATTACAATGGAAGATGCTCTGAGGAACTAGCATCATTGATCCCTTCGGCACCGGTGCGTAGTCGGGATACACGCCAAACGCGCGCCCAACATTTGTACATGGTTGACATTTGTCACATGAGAACGGGTCGCTTCTACGATTCGTTTTTAAGTTCAACAGCTCGGCTGTGGAACGAACTGCCGGCCTCTGTGTTTCCTCCCTCCTACAACATGGGACTCTTCAAGACCCATGATCACTCCTCCCTCTCTACAAAAAGACCCTCCACACAGCATCCCCAAAGATGACATAGGCCCTGAGGGAAATTATTTTCTTCAGGGCCTCCTGTGTGGAGTTAATATAAAAAAAAACCGATAAAAATATTGGGAATCTATAAGAAGTTTGCATACTGAAATTTTACACATCTATTGTACAATCTACTGGAAATGTGGAATAGCACTAAGCTTTCCACATCCTGGAATAAAAATATATTATTATTATTAAAGTCTGATGGAGACCCTTTTGATGTATCTTATGTAAAAAAAAACTCAAATGAAATGTTGTTACATGCGATAATTAATGCTAGTATTGAAAGACGTGAAAATATTTAAGTTAAATTTAGCAATTTGGATAGCGTATTTGGCCAATATTATTGAGGTTTTTACCAATATTAATTTTACCCCATCAAACAGTTATTTAGAGTTAGACAGTTAGAACCTAAATTAAATTTTATGGAAGAATTTTATTTACGATTAAAAGTTATTGATGTTTAGTTAGCTGATGAATACCGTTAAAAAATAAATATAGTGCTGACTAAAAATTAAACAAACCTTGATTAATGTTTGCAAT
This sequence comes from Hesperophylax consimilis, assembly GCF_061612785.1. Lineage (NCBI taxonomy): Eukaryota > Metazoa > Arthropoda > Insecta > Trichoptera > Limnephilidae > Hesperophylax > Hesperophylax consimilis. The sequence goes on from NC_142850.1 coordinate 7,139,098, forward strand.
ATAAGAGATGATGAATGAAGCGCAAAAGTAAAATCTAAGTTGCTGCAGAAGCTCGTTAGTTTTATAAAAGTAAACCAACTCAGCAAAATGTATGCCACTGATCATCCGAATTCAGATAAATTTCTGAAAAAAAACAACTATATGACTAGGTATTTTCAAGATCGGATTTTGTGTGTATTTCTGGCAGAAAAAAACTATAAAATAACTATGTGTAGGTATGTCTCACTCAAGTTATAATGAACTAGATGACTGGTACAGTGATAGAAAAAAGGATGCGCATCTGGATAGTTTGTACGTACTATTGAATTATTGTACGTACTGCTGCAGAAATAATAACAAAATATATTTAAAAATGGTCATATGTTTGGGAAAGCTTTTCTGATGGGTGATGATTTAGTTTCTTAACCTTGAATCTATTTACATGGACTGTAACAAATAAGAGATTGAACGATAAAAGACCTGATATTACAAAAAAATGGGGAGTGGTCTTCATGCCATGGGAGGAATTAAGTGCATAGTGAAACATCATTCCATCTTACAATGCTACAACAACTTGAAATGTAGCTCATACGCAGTGTGGATGTTTGAATCAAGAAAACATCTGACAATCATACTATATGAAAAGAAAAAAGAGTGCTTGAGTTAGTGAAAAAAAAGGCCTGAAAGATATAATCATCAAATTTGTCAGTCAGTGTGTAATATCTTCCAGAAAAGAGCATGTTGATTCTGCATCATTTCTATATTATTATTTTGAAGTTGTTGTTGGAACAGACACAGATCTTCTTGTATTGCTTCATTATGCTGGTTTTAATTTTTTTTTATGCTTCTTTATTCATTGAATAGTTTGTTACATGCATTGAGGATTTTTAGACCACCATGCTAGGCACATGCCCGTGTTATGGTGGTCGATTTTCTTTACATTAACGTAAAGAATTCATTGTTTCAATTGCCACTTCTACCAACACCAACCAGCACAGTTTATTCTGTTCAGTTTATTGTACATAAGTAAAGGGATCCAAGAAAACTTTACCCGTGCTGTCACAGGATATAATACGACATCTTCTTTATCTGGTGTCAGAAAAATGAAGATTGTAAGTTTAATGACAACATCAATGGATTTGAAATATGCGACTAAGTATTTTGTTCAATCACATGTGGAAAAGGACTTGCTTTTCTAAAATTGTGGACGTTTTCTTTAGAATTTGTACTGACTGTCGAAATATTAGAACCTCGATGAGGCTAGATATTTTAAATTTAAGTAATTAACAATTAAAATGTCTCCTAAATCTAAGTTGATTTTGCAAGACTTTCGCCAATAATGAACGCGGTCCGCCAGCATCTCATAAAGACGCTCTTCCAGATTCAAACATGGCTAGTAAATGCACAAGCATCTAATAGAACAGGAGATGAGCAAGTAAAGAATAAGAGTTCACCAATAAATAATAATTAAATGTCCCGCGGCTAGAAATGAAATAAAGCCATGTACCTGACGGAGGGCAGTATTAGAGTGTTATGTTAAGAATGATCATATTTTTTCCATGTTTCGAGAATATCAAGAAATAATAAAAAAGTGGAAGTTATTCCCTTATTTTTCACTTCAGTTTGCATAGTTAAACATTTCAATGTCACGATCACTTCTACAACAGCAGATATGTCAAATTAATTTCTGCTTACCTACCTATCTTAAATTTCCGCTCAATTTCCTGGTAACCCTACCCAGCCCAAAATATTACATACCCAGATCAAAAATAAAATGTTTTTATCACCGCTGCTGTTTATTCATTTCGAAAACTGGTAATAATTATTAATAACCATGTTTCTTCAAATATTATAAAAAGTAATTCGTTGAAATTTATAACAACCCTTGAAATTATTTTTTTCTATTTTTTTCTATTTTTTTTATTTGGTACATTATTTTGTTACAATTTATGTTTTCCAGTAATGTAGGCCTCACTGGGTGGCTTGCCCGTGCTGAGGCCTTCATTTTATAATATGAAAATCTTATCTACATATTACATTTAAAGAGAAGATAGTAAATTTGAAAAGAAAATAATAAATTTAAAATTAAAAATAAAAATACATAATAATACATTTAAAATTAAAAAAATAATACAATGAAAATAATCTTGTGTGTTTGTGAGTGATGTGTGTTTATGTTGGTTTTGTGTGTTTCGTGTAGGTTTTATTTTTATTTTATGCTATGACATTTTGGTAATATTGTCTTTTTTGTTGTTTAATCCATTTTGTAATTTTGTGTGTGAATTTATTTTTATTTTCCTCAATTTTAATTTCAATTTTTAGACTGTTGAAAGCTTTTATAGCATGGTATTGGTAGTGTCTTTGTCCAAATGTTGAATTTACTGTTGGAGTTTTAATGTTTTCTTTGTACGCTTGTCTAACTGGTCTGTTAGTGTTATTTTGTGTATGTTGAAATTTATTTTTTTTGTTAAAAATGTAGTTTAGTAGTGTTTTAACGTATAATTGGCGTATATCTAGTACGTCACAGCTGTTGAATATTTGGTCTGTATCGGTCAGTCTATGTTTTTTTAGTATTACCTTTAAGATCGTTTTCTGTGCGGTTTCTATGTAATTGATAGCCGAGTTTGTTGCTCCTCCCCAAGCAATAATTCCATATTCTATTATTGATTGGCAGAGTGCAAAATATATTGTTTTCAATTGTTTTATTTTATATATGTTTCTTATGTTAAGGAAAATGTGGATTGTTTTGAGAAGTTTATTTGTGATATGTTTGATGTGAGGTATCCATTATCCATTTACAACAACGCTCGGAATAATTTACACGGCACTGGGTTTAGGAACACGACAATATCATTATTATTATTTTCTTGAGCATTGTCGTGTTTTTCTTTAATATGTTTCTCTGAATTGAGAACTGCGTATTGTAAGACGAATTATTGTCAATGTATAAAGGAAGTGTACGCGAAACGTTGTCAGATGGAATAAAGAATAGATATCATTTACCTGTACCAACCCCTTTCAGCCTTTGGTGTTTTTTTAATGTGTGTCTACCTTGAAGGTGTGTCGTCTTTAAGTAGTCTATCAATGTTAATTTATAAAGATTCTACATTTAATCGAAGTATTTGTGAGTTTATTTCCTAGGGTGGAATATATGATATGTTATTTACCGATGAGATTTGACGACATTATTATCCGATCTGACCGTTTTCCTATGGTGTTATGTTCTAGGCTTGGTATGTTAGGTCGTACTGTTAAGGGGCCACTATTTGGAAGCTGGTCCGAGATTCCATAAAATATGCCGATTGTCAGATTGATTTTTTATGATGGCTACTAATAGTTACGCCAACCAAGGGTGCAATTGATTAGTGATGGACCCTTAAGAGAACTTATTTAAATTGCTTTCTCTTTGCACGCGTGTTTTCCCTTATTCTGTGTTTGCAGACATACATTTAAAAACAGGTGTACAAATAATGATAGGTACGTCTGTACCGTCTAAAAGTTAACTAAGACTAAAAGCACAGAGGAGTCGTTAGTACTGTATTTATAAGAATAGATAAGGAATATTCTGTCACAGGATGCAGGAAGCAGGAAGCAGGGTGTAGGAATGGGGATCGGTGTGATTACGTATGGATCAGGATTCAGATACAGTAGGTACATTAGGGTTTCACAAGTAAATATATAATCTCAAAAATTGATGTAAACAAAGTGATAAATCAAAAGAAATAATTATCAACACCTTGTATTTAACTATAAACTCATAGATTAGTTTATGTAGCTACTGGGAACATATGATAGTAGATTGTACAGTAAAAGCACCCAGTCTGGCCCACATTTTCAAATAATGTAAACAAAAGACATTGTTTTAAATGAAAAATTAATTCAATCATTTTTCTCAACGCAATTTTTTGGCTATTTTTTATACAATTTGAGGTTTTATCCTATTAGTCATTTCACTACAAAATATTGAAAAAAATAAATTGTTTTATGGAAGGGAGCAGAGGAATTTTATGACTCTCGGGAAGGTTGCGATTGATTAAGTTTATTCATGGTGAAACTAGATAAGGTAAGGTGAGATTGAGTTAAATTGTAATAAGTAATGATGAAGCTGGTTCTAATCCCGGCGTGCGCAAGTAAATTTTTAATTTTTGTAAATTCACAAATTACTAATTACAAATAATTTATAGTATATTTGCGGTGCGTTCAGAGTGGAAGATAAGATCTCAGTATCTTTCTGGAGTAAGACCATCATTCAGAATTGAAACTTTGCTTGAAATGGATTTGGCCGTGTGGCAAATATGTCGCGATGGTCAAGATGGTTAAGCGCATGTCCCGGTAAGATAAGAGATCCTGGGTTCTATTCCTAGATGTGACCGTGATTTTTTTTATTTTTCTGTTTCTTGAACTGTTTCATGTTTTGTTTAGATTTATAAGTATTATATTCTTCTTCAATGATATATAACATTATAAACACTATAAACCACTCAAAATATCTCCTTTTTGCTGACGATATAAAACTTTTCAAAGCAATCAAAAGTTACATCGATTCCATTCTTCTGCAGAACGATCTTGATTCTCTTGTCAAATGGTCGGAACTGAACAACTTACCCTTCAGTATTCAGAAATGCAGTGTCGTTACATTTACAAGGTCCAAAGATACATTCCTGTTCCCCTACCACATTAATAAACATGAATTAACACGTAAAAATGAGATTCGAGACCTTGGCGTAATTTTTGAAGCAAATCTCTCTTTCAAATCCCATATATCTGATATTGTCTCCCGTGCCAACAAAATGCTTGGATTTGTTCTTCGTAATTCAAGATCATTTACCAACGGAATCGCAATCCGAAGAACGTATGAAGCACTTGTTCGCAGTATCTTGGAATATAGCTCCATTATTTGGGCCCCTTCTGAGCAAAACCATATTCTCGAAATAGAAAAAGTACAAAAGAGATTCATGCGTTACCTATATATGAGGGAATATATGTACTACCCTTTCCTGTATCCATCCTTATTCTTAGCAGGAATGCTCGATCTTAATACATTAGAAGCCCGCCGAAAAATATTTTTAGGAAAACATTTTTTTAAGATAATCTCTGGAACTATACATAATCCACCTATTTTGAAAGAGATTAACTTATATGTCCCAGACAAGTATACTCGTGGAACGTCCCATACCCTTTTTTATGCTCCAAAAGCGAGAACTTCTGCCTATCAGAACGCCCCAGTCAACAGAGCGACTGAACTGCTCAACAAGTCTGCATTGACCATCGACATTTTTAACGTAACCTACAGGCAGTTTAACAATTATCTTTTGACGTATGTCACAAAGTAGTGAAACTGACCTTTTTATGTGTTTTGCTATACTTTTTGTCTAATTTGTAATCTTCTCCATAATGTATTGGTGAATAACCGTTTTACGGAGAACATGAAAAATAAATAAATAAATAAATAATAAATAAACATTAACAGGTATAACTTTCAAAATAAGTTAAAAAGAAAAAGTCGTTCATAAGTTATTTAGTAGTTCAGTGATGAAAACTGCAAAAGTAAATAATACTAAAAAGTTCTTTGAAGAAAAGCTTGAATAAATAATCGAATACGTTTTAAGAAGAGTTCCCTGAAAACTGAATAAAGAGTAACCAGTGGAAGCCGCACTGAAACGAAATGGCCTTAATTTATTCACCTTACATAGTGCCAATACTGCTGGATTGCATGGCTCAGTACTTCGAACCGTAGAACACAGATGCACATTTCTTCCGGTTTAGCCTTAAATTGCAATCGAATACTTGGGGATTACTCCACTCTCTAGCCTCGAGTCAAAGAATTGAAATAAACCAATCTGCTGCTATAAGAATCTGTCTAAAATGAATATGTTTAAAGCGGCTCCTAGACTTTTGATATTGGCCGTCTGTAGGTTATTTTGAAGGATTGCACAATATATTGAATCAATCCAAAAAAATTAGATATTTGTTGTGCAATATCGTCTGTGGGTGATATTGAACAATAATGGTTCATTTCTGTCTCCTCAGTGAAATGGTTGACATTATAGAGAGATGTAGATTTATGATCTAGATGACTACGAATGATAAAATAAGTATAGAGAAGAGGGAAAATTTATTGTGGAGTGTATTGAATTATACCAGAGTGTACCAGCTTTGTGGAATGTTAAAAGCAGTGATCGCAGCAATAAATTAGAAAAAATGAACAGTACGACAATTCTTTTATCCATCTACGTTTTTTTCTCCTTTTTTTCAAAACTACGACTAAAGCAATGGCCACACATTTAACTTTTAGATATTTCGACGACAGTTATTGACCGTAGAAGTGACAGTTGTAAACTAAATGAAGGCCTCAGCACGGGCAAGCCACCCAGTGAGGCCAACATTACTGGAAAACTTTGAAATGTAAAAAATATTGTACTTACCAAATAAAAAAAAAAATTGGACAGTAATATTGCAACGTGTGTGTCATCTAGCAATATATTGACTATAATTTTGAACTTCTAGGGGCCGCTTAACGTTTTTTTGTTTCAACAATCGTACCAGTGTCACTACTTCCCGGAGCGAGTGAGACTGTGGCATTTGGAAACTGTTATAAGGCTGAAAGTACTGAAGAAGGGAAAGAATGGAAATTAGGAAGATGGAGAAGAACCTGTTTATTTAGCTTTGGTCACCAAACACGGCTAAAGACATTTCAAGCAATATTTCGATTCCGAATGGCGGTCTTTCTAAAAGTATGTGCTGCAAATATACAACATATTATTTTGAATTAATTAACTGTGGTGGTAGTAGGAGACTTTCAAATATTGTCAGGTTACTCGTAACCCGGGAATGTTTGTCTTTCTTTAAAAAAAAATAATAATAAAAAAAAAGTTGTAAAAAAAAAAAATAATCAAATAAATTTTCTTGCACGTCAGAATTTGAACCAATCAACCAACAAGATGTAAAAATTAACGGTTTTAATTTGAATCTCATTTTTTTAATGAAGCATTCTTTCAACTTCAGTATTCTCGTCCATAAAAATCATTTTAGGCGATGCCATACGTAGTAATGCGAAATCATGTGTTTTTGGTTTAAAAATTTGGTCGCCTAGAAATGTTTCAGATGCTTAATTAAATACTGCGAGTAGAATACATCTTGGCCTTTGAAACAATCGAGTATTTTTTAGATAAGTCTTTTTATAAGCTCAGAAAAAAAAGTGTAAAGGCCTATGAAAACTGCTTTAAAGTTCAAAATTTCCTACTTACGAACCCATTTTCGGCTATGATTTTACTGTACAATGTCGCAAATTAAGTTATTTATAAAAATTAAATACTTATGCCTGAACATCAGTCCTGGATTTGTCAATAGGCCTTATAGGCCGCGGCCTAGGGGCGGCAGTGTTCGGGGGGCGGCACTTGCTCGCTTTGGTAAGCCGTGTATGCGATTATAAACAAAAATAGTCCCTGTGGATAGACAGAGTTTTATAACTATTAGACGATAAATATGATTTTTTAAAGGCGCTAATTCCTAGTACTTTAGTTAGATAGTTACTTATATTTATGCTACTGCCCGGCCGGCAAGGGTAAAGGGTGGCGGCGGATCGGGGGCGGGTGATGTGATGAACAGTCACCCCCGCTACCCGCCCGCGCCCGTACGAACACATAATATACCGAATCACGTCACACGTTGGTCAGCAAGAGCAGATGCCTGTCAAAGTGTAAGAGATTTCTGGGATGAAGTACCTAGGTACTTACGGTTTTAAAAATCATTGAAAATGACGCTACACAGAAACCAATCCCACGAATTGAAGCAAAGGGAATTCGCCTTAAATTGGAAAAACCGGAAACGGCATTTATGATCGTATTTTGGAATGCTATTTTGGACAGATTAAATAAAGTGAGTGCTCAGATTCAGAACTCATCTGTTGATGTACTGACGGTATCTGATCTTTATGGATCTCTTCTCGAATTTACAATAGCAGAGCGAGAAAACTTTGATTTTTTCTAAAAAAGTGCAATTGAAATGAGCGCACTTAAGCAATATCAGGGCGACATTAAGAGTAAGAGGAATCCTAAGAGAAAAAACTTCATAGACGAAGCATCAAATGAGGAAATTGAAACAACCTCCAGAGACTCTTTCAGAGTCAACACCTTTTTGGTAATTCTGGACAGACTGAGAGCTGAGTTAGAGAGAAGACATGGTGCATATATAATCTTTAAAGAAAAAATTTCATTTTTAACAAGAATGAGTGAACTTTCAACAAAAAGAGTCTCAGAAAAAGCTCAGTCTCTTGTGCAATATTACTGTAATGATTTAGAAGACGATTTAGTTCAGGAATGTGTACATTTTTGTAGTCACATTTCCTCTAATAAGACGGCAGAGAAACCTGAATCGAAATCATTACTGAATCTTTTTAAGTTTTTGAGGAAACAATCTCTGTGTAATGTTTATCCAAACTTGGATATAGCTCTCCGCATCGCACTTTGCATCCCGGCCACAAATTGTTCTGGAGAAAGGAGTTTTTCCTGTTAAAACGTGTGAAAAATTACCAAAGGTCTTCACTGTCGCAAGAAAAACTTAACTCTTTGGCTCTTCTGAGCATGGAAGCAGACTTAATGAATACTATAAGCTATGAAGATATTATAGATGATTTTGTCAATAAAGAAAACCGAAAAAAATTGTAATTCTAGTTATTTAATTTTACTAATTAAATTAAATTGTACTAATTCGTTTGTTTATTTTATTTTTGAATACATACTTCCTACATTTGAATATTTATTTTGAAAATTGTGTGTCACCTAATGGTAGTCTAAAAGTGAGTGATTATGTTGTTGTTGTTTTTTTTTTTATGATAGATATTATCAGTGGCAATTTCCAAGAAGGGGGTAGGGGGTGGCGCAAACGAAGTGGCCTATACTTGTGAAAAGTACAAATACGGCCCTGCTGAACATCAATCAACAAAATAAAATAAAAGGCATTTTTTGGCCATGTTTTTTTCTTGCATAAATCAAAACAGGCGGATGGTGTTAAGCGAGAATTTAAACCTTATCGCCATCTACGTAAGGGTGTAATGATCTGTCCTCTTCAAACTTTTGCTTCTCTTCTTTCTACGATAAATTTTCTTTAAGTCCCATAGGTAACTTTTCCATTAGGCTTTGGTTATGTATATATCCGGGGTAGGAATGTCCTCCTTGCCGTCTTTATAAGCCCTTGCCCCTCTCTTTATAACACACCCCTTCAAGTGTGTGCACCCTAGTTTGTCTACCTGGTTTACGATCTTGAACGTAATCATTTCACGTGACGGTTCAGTATAAAAAGGTTTCACCGAACGTTGTGTTGGCTTTTTTGTTTCTCGGTATAGAAACCTTTGTATGTGTGTGGTACCCCTCGGTTCTTTTGAGTTAGAGTGAGTTGAATCCATTACCGCTGTGTTTTAAAGCCATTTCATAAACCTCATTCTCTGACTCGCCTGCTCACCGACTAGCTACGTGATTCTACCTGTCGTAGGGTAATGTGAGTATAACAAGGTGTTATATTTTATATGTGTGATAAACATACGATAAATTTATGGTGTTAGTTGTCGGCGCCATCCATGTATATATTTTGGGAGGGGAAGGAGAGGAAAGAGAATGAATTTGTTCAAGTTAAAGTTGGCTCCTCCTCTTTACCAAACAAAACCGATGGATGATAATTTGAACAAGGCGATCGATATCTGCGTGTCTGGATATCACAACCGGCCGGGTCTCCCCTTGTTCCAAATCGGCAACCGTAACGCCAGAATAACGAAAACCAGGTGTCCTCACCAATTTCAGAATTGCCCCAACCTCATGCACCTCCAGGAAAATCTACTTTACTGAGTGTAGAAGGGGAAAACCATGACATCCCTTGTCACGAATCTAGTCGCGAAAATGTGACACGTAAGGTCCTAAGTTACGTGCCACCTCTAGAAAACGCTGTAAATTCCTCGTCGTCGGGAATTTACATCCCTTTCTAGGTCAATAACATAGATAACACACGACGATCTTGTCGACATTTAGCCCGCTTCTATCGATAGGTTGTGTGCCTACCCATTCAGCCAATTATCATGTGAAATATTTGCAAGGTTTACTCGAAATGCCAAATTTAGGATGAGGACTGTCTGTATTTGAATATTTGGTTCCGGTAATTATTTCATGAGGATACTAGCATCCTCGTGTATTAGGTATGGGTAACTTCTATTGAATACCTATCCTCTCAGATAGGTATAAACGGACAATTGGTTTGATTTTTGCATTTAATTTAAAGAGGCTGCCTACCTCTCGAAAGGTACCTGTTGAGAAAAGTTGTTCGGTTGGTAGTTTTATTTCTGAGATTACCATCTCCCTCTTTTGACTCTAGATTTGTTTTTGTGCATCCCAATTTGTAACTTAGAAAGTCAAACAATAGATGAAAAGTATTAAATTAGAAAGTCAAATAACAGAAGAAAAGTATTCATTTTTGTTCTGTCTGGTTGCATCCGATCGCTTTCTATTCGGGCGGTCATACGCTAGCAAAACTTCCCCTTCGACTGACTGTACACCGCGCCTTGGCCTATATATGAAAAGGTCATTGGCCCGTCTCCCTTTTTCAGCTGATAGATAGTCTGATTGACACATTCCCTTTTGAAACATTATTTGGGCTGCAGGGGTTGTAAACTTGGATGCTGTATTCGTCCTTTAAAGGGTCTTCTGGAATTTAATAAATAATATAAAAATCTCACCCTGTTAGTCACCTCCAAATCATAGTGTGAAAACTTACCTGGTTACACACTACATAGCTAAATCAGTTTAATTTTCGGTCTCCTCCCTACACCTATAAAAGAGTAATTAAATAATCCTGTAAACAAAATTATATCTCCCTAATCTCTGTCAGGATTCGAACCCAAGTTTTATGATTTGTTTTATTCTCTGGTTTACGGTCTCCGTGGATAGAATGCCATCTCGCCAAATCAATTCCTCCCTAGCCCGATTAAACACTTCCTGCCTTTAAATACGTTCACTCTGTTTTAAAACGCAACCATTATTATTATTATTTCCATGTTTTTAAGACAAGTAATTTAGTTTGAACTACATATTTACGAAATCACGTTTAATTTAACACATTTTTTTATTATAATCGCGATCGCACAACTCTTAGCGCCCCTGGGGTGATTTTTCACAAAACGGCGTTCTACAAATTATCCAATTATTCCTATCCTCACTGAGTACAACCACTTTCACTTCACACAAACACCGGTTCAATAATATTTCACTTTAATTCAATATTCCATAATACTTTTAACACCATCTGAATTCACTAATTAACTGTAATTTCACACATCACTTCTGATTTGTATTGATTTCTCGGAGATGTCAACGTACCCAAGTTCAAAAACCGACTGCCCCTCCTGCGATCTCTTCTTTTCTTCCTTCCCGTCGGAACATGTTTACTTCAAGCCCGCCTGTCAATAAATCTTATGTTGTTATTCCAACCAAAATTTTTTTTGGAGCACGTTCGTTTCGTTTATTTATTTATGTGAGTATTCAAAACATCACAGGGGTTGTTATTGATAGCGGCTCAATTAAAAATATTACACGACGTAGTGCATCGCCTTAATGTGTATAAACGTATTTTATTTTATCCGTTAGAATCAATTTTATTCAGATTTTGACTTTAGATTTAAAGTTAATTTCATAGTTCAATATGTAGCTGGAATTGCCTATGTGATATCTAAATGCTGCATTCCAGTTAAATTTTAACTTGGCAACCGCTTAGTTTTACTGGCTAACGCGGCAGTTATAAAATGATACCGGTTTTCATGGATATTTCTCGTATTTCCATTTGTAAAAAAGTTGTCTAAAATCAGAGAGTAAATAATAATACAAAAAGTGTCCTGTGGGCGTGTTTCTTTATCGAAAAAAAATTCTAATACCGGCAAATTTCCAATACAAAACTGTGTTTATGAAATTGAAAAGGCACTTCTAGAGTTTTTAGTTATCCCACGTTTAAAATGTTTATTTTTTGTGAAAAAAATTAATATCAAAATTTTAAAAATGCTCCTCTACACGATGTGGACTATTTGCTTTAATTACACTCAATGAATTGAACAACAATGAAACGATTTGACATAGAACTAGCTCTTAGGCGACTCAACACTCAATAACAGGGTTTGCTCGAGGCTTAGATTGAAATTAAAAAATATGACCGATACCCACGCATGTAAACTGTTTATATTTAAGATTAATAAAAACAGTACCTTACCATTAAATATTTTAAGTATAACAGTTTAATAATTTGTATAACTTTTTTTAAATAGCTGCAAGAACCGGATTTTATAAATACAAAATTTTATAAATGCAAAAATACACGATATTAAAATTGTTAGATTCGTATTGTAAGTATTGTCTCAGGAATTTTGTCTTTCAAAAGAAGAAATTTATCGGTCGGATGTTAGTTAACTTGAAAAATTACTACATCTGTATCGAACGTGAAAACAAGATTTACTGTATTTGACTCGATTGCGACTAAGGTTGAACACCTGGCAAGTTTGATGACCCCTTTTTCTAAGAAATAATGTTTGAAGTTGAAAAATGCACCACAATTATCGGTTACTAAGCGAATCGAGCCGGAGATAAATCAAAATATTGACAAACCAGTCGCTGTGCGAAATTATTATTCTCACCTAAAAACACCTGCGTCTGAAACGAAAACAAGTTGTGGTAAAGATATTGACGTCACAAGAGGGCTTGCCAGAGAAATTATAAATAGCTAAAAACACTACAATATTTGGCAGTCAAATTTCAAAAATTAACACGAGTGGACGGAACACCTTAAACACTTAAAACGCGATCTGTTAATTATCATTATAAATTCCTGAGTGTTAACTGAAATCTGTAGTCGCTTCTGTTCCTCCATCACGGCACAATCATTTTAAAGATTACAACTATTTCTAACGAGCTGTTTACGGCCGGCACTTTCAGCTGAGTCAGACGCATCACTCATCATTACAAGAATGGGGCGTCTCCGTGTGCCGGCTCTTATAATCAAACGACTGAACTGCCCACTGCCAGTGATCACCTTGAGGCTGGCTCGCTGCATTGATGCTGACAACCTAAAGGCTGACAAATACCTGCTGGCTACCGACTGAACTGCCCACTGCCGGTGATCACCTAGAGGCTGGCCAATCCCTGCTGCATTGATGCTGACAACCTAGAAGCCGGCCAATTCCTCCTGGCTACCAACTAAATAAGCCATTGATGCTGAAAACCTAGAAGCCAGCCAATTCTTCCTGGCTACCAACTAAATTAGCCATTGATGCTGAAAACCTAAAAGCCGGCCAATTCTTCCTGGCTACCAACTGAATTAGCCATTGATGCTGAAACCCTAGAAGCCGGCCAATTCTTCCTGGCTACCAACTAAATTAGCCATTGATGCTGAAAACCTAGAAGCCGGCCAATTCTTCCTGGCTACCAATTGAACTGGCCACTGCTGCAGCAGTCGCCCACGCCATTTACTGTATCGTATGGCGCGATGATGCACAATGTGCTCCAATCTGAAATTATCGCTGAAAGGATTTCGGTTGTATCAGTTTTCTATCTGTGTTTTAAATCCCAGTTGTATTGAAATACATATAACTATTTCTTGTGAATTGGGTTGGCTGTAAAAAATAGGAAGTACCTATAAGCTACACCCCTTTGTACGTTCTGTATACCAAAATAATACTTGTAATTAAAATGTGAATTTTGATTCGAATCGTCTTTCTTTTATGATGGTTTGGATAGAACACCTCACGGTGTTTTACTTAAATCATTACCCAGGTTGAGGACTGATGTGTGCCGGTGCTTATTATTTACAGTCTTTTCTTGTGCAGGCAAACACGTTCAACATCTATCCAATGACATTATAATAATAATAATAATAATAATGTTTATTTCAGCTGGACAGAGCGGTGTGTGCAATGCTCTGCCTGCCATAAAAGTTTACATTTAAGTTAATACATAAAAATAAAATGAATAAAGATATAAATAAAAATAATAAATAAAAAATCAATACATTGATGTGCACATTAGGACTTTATGGTGGCTTGAGTGAAATTCTCCATCTCCGGTGTAGAGGCGCTCCCTGCCACTGGGCAACGGCCTGGACAAGAGTGTTGTCCGATCTCTGGTAGCGCTGACTCGTCCCGGCTATTCTGTGGCGCATCAAAGCAGCGAACCCATGCACCCTTCCTTCGGTGAACATCTGTGAAGCGCTGCATCGCCAGGGGAGGCCAAATAGGGCTCTGTATGCGTGGTTGTACTGTACTCGGAGTGTGTTCATGACGCCTTGTGTGTATGTCGTCCATAGCTCGCTAGTGTAGAAGCTCATACAATATGTTTGGAAAAGTTGCTTCTTCACCGGAGGACTGCATTTGTTGAATCTCCTGGCAAGCATGTTAGCTCTCACACTCAGTACTCTTCTTTGACGTTCTATGTCTTTTTTATCATTTAGGTCATCGGTGATGACATGCCCCAAATATTTGATTTCGCTGCAAATTGTCAGGTTGGCCCCGCCGAGACGTATGGGTGGAATGACAGTGGGACCAGTATTTGCTTTAAATATCAGCAGGGATGACTTTTTAGCATTGTACATCAGCCCATGACTGTCAACGTAAGTTTCGCATATTGCCAGAAGTTTTCTCATCGCTCTTATCGATGGAGCTAGTATGACCATGTCGTCTGCATAGCTAATATTGTTCATACATACCCCGGCAATATGGCATCCGATTCTTGTCGTATTTAGTGTTTTAGTAAGTTCATCCATATACACGTTGAAAAGCACTGGGGACATTGAGCCTCCTTGTCTAACGCCGCACTTTAATTTGGCTGCTTCTGATAGGCTTTCATTCCATCTGACAATGTTTTCCTGTTGGTTGTACCATGTTCTCAATATATTAACAATTTGTGGTGGAACTTGTCGTTCGGTCAGTTTTTTCCACAACGCATTATGACAAACCCTGTCAAAGGCTTTGCTTAAGTCTAGGAAGCATGCGTACACCGTTGTTTTTCTGGCTTTATAGTATTCGATTGTTTGTTTCATGCTATATATGGCCGTATCAGTAGAGCATCCAGCTTTGAAGCCCATTTGAGAGTCCAATAGTATTAATATAAAAACACAAAACTTTTTATATTAATACTGATTGAACAAAAATGTAGCAAAGGATAAGAAAATAAATAGCTTAAGAAAAGGATTATTGTTTGAACGGGCCGCTAAAGTATGTCCACTTGAACTGGTCCAGTGACGCCACACGCGTTCTCTCCGTAATGTATCTTCGATGAAGTTCCAATAAGTAGTTATAATTTTCACAATATTACACATTACTCAAGAATATTTCACATTACTTACCAATGCACCAATAACCGCAATTAGTATGTTTAACAATGTAATAGTAGAAATATAATTTAATTTCAGGAACTTCAGGAAACTTTAATAAAGCTTCACTTTAATACGAGATGTGACGGCCGTCGACAGCTCGGTTAAAACTTGTGTGGGTTTTGACGTAGCCGTGACTCTGACTGTAACTCGACCTTAACTTGACAGTTAACTCGGTTTAAAATCTACGAGCAGCAAATAGCGTAAATTTATGTTTTCTCTTCGAGAAGTGGAAAGGTATGTGCTTTGGATCTAAGAACTAGATAAAAAATTAATCCATGTATTTTGTTCTGGAGAATGAACATTTCACAATCACCTCGTAGCAATGAAAATTCACGTATTATTATTATGACCAGGTTTGAATAGCCAGGTATATAGTAGTCCCTGAGAGGGGTCGTAAATGACGTCATTATTCCAGTATTTTCCGTATTTTAAGTTTTCGGAAGATTTTTATGAAAGAATTTTAGGACGGTCGTCGATTCCGTCACGTGCTATCCTCTTTATGGGACTATTATATTTCTTAACATTCCTATTATCTTTGTTTTTTTTTAAAAATATTTTTTATATACTCCACGAGGCACTGAGAGAAATAATTATCATCATGGCCTTTGCCATATTTAGGAATGCTGTGTTGAGGGTCTTTTTGAAGAAAAAAACTACTGAACTATATCTTTAGGATATGTATGTTGTGAAAGGGAGAGGCAAATCACTCATCAGCCAAACAGTTTTACACAAAACTAAATCATTTAAACGGAGAAAAAAAGTATGGCTGATTTATTAAAATCCTGTTAAAACCTGATAGCATTCCGTTTTTTAACAAATTATTAATTGTTTCATAATATATCGGAACACGTGTTCGTGCAGCTTCGTTTATTTTGTTATTATATAATGATGATATGCGAAAAAAAAATTATGTACACGTGTGCCGACATCTTCATAACACATTTGACTTTTATTGATACTTTGATAGGAAATCTGTCAATTCATTTGTTAAAGTCCTGCAGTCTAGTTTTTAACAGGAATACGAATAATTTTACCAGTTTCTTAATAAATTAGCAATATTTTATATAAGTAAGTTTTCTCCGTGTAGCTAAGAGTTTTTAGGACTGTTGGGCGAAAAAGAAAAAAAAACAAGCACACAACATATAAAAAACAAATAAAGCCACACAATTACACAAGACTTTAACCATTCTGAAGATATGCCTCAAACAATGAAATTTGTCATACACACAATGTGCTAAATAATGATTAATTAAAATACCACTTCAAATGAATAAATTCCTAGTCTATTATTGTTGGACTTGGACACGAGCTACGGGAGGCGAAGTTTAAACATTTCCTGGGCAGTCTGTGCGAGCCATATATTATATTATTTTCATGATAATACTTCCGGTGGCTTGCAGTTGACATCTGAAAGGCGTCGGCATGAATGCGGGAAGACGTCGGCGTCGGTCTATAATGGAAGATTGTATGAGGTATAGCCAATTACCCAAATATACTTCCTCTACCTTCACAATGGCGCGGCGGAAATCTACAAAGGGTATCTTATTTAAAAGTACAAAAACACGACTCATTCAGTTTTTATTTATGGATTCTGTGAAAACTTATATTAAAAATATTGTGAACGTATTTTTCCATACAACGAGAAAAAAACATTTTTTTTAAATGTATAAAGCATTTATCCCGTTATAGAAAAGATATACACATGTTAAATATTTTCAATTGGATTTTAAATAAGAAAAAAAATCGGTGAACATAATAGTGTATAAACCATTCGCAATAAAACATGGATAAGGACTTCTGACAAGAAAACGATATAAAAAATTTTTGGAAAGTTCTGTGGTTTTATGTCACAAAATTTACTAGTATACTTTGTTAATGTCTTTTTCGGGCGTCTCCGACTTCTTTCACCATTAAATCGACATTAAATCGACATTAAATCGACATTAAATCGACATTAAATTGACATTAAATCGACATTAAATCGACATTAAATCGACATTAAATCGACTTTAATTCGACTCCGTATTTCATTCCGGACTTCGTCCACTCAAATTACTCTCTAAAAACTCCTGGCACAACAAAAAACTTTTAAATTTTCAACGATATCAGTCGACTACTTTTCAACACAAACATACGTTGGCTGAAATTTATATATTAAAAAGAAGAAGAAGATTTTTTAAGATTTATTTTACCAGCCGCCAGAACGCTTCGTATTTCAAAAAACCTCAATCAATTCGTTTTCAAAAAGGTGAAAAAATCTGTGCATGTTTGAATGTTAGATCAATTTAGAAGAAATTAAAACAGTTGTGAATTTTTACAGTTATCAGGAGGTATATAATACAAAATTTACTCATTAAATTTTAGCATTGCAAAATGCCTTTGGGATAATGTTTAAAAAATATATTATTTATTATCATTATAACAATATATAGCGGTAACGTATTTTTACCGTGGGCAACAAATTTCGCAATTTGAGTGGATCTGTCGATATCGGAAGCCATTCAATTCAAAAACAGAATTGCTTTTCCTACACGACCATTGACAAGTTTGTCCTGCGGCTGGGAATAAATCAATCCATTCTGTACTGTCGATGGTGAGGATAACCATCGGGAACGTTCCTGTAACTAAGCTTTCCATAATATAATACATTATATTTTATTGATCCACGAATCAATCTGAAGAATTAATGGTCGCTTTCTGGTAAAGAAATCAAAATGTAGCTACATGTATGTGTAGATATTCTCTTTCTAGTATACGGTGAAAGACAACCCGTCACAACGGAAGCGTTGCTTGAAAAAATATTTTTTACACCTCACAAGAGCGCCTCTGTCTGCACAGTGTAAAAAATATGGCAACTATATATGGCCACCCGCTAAGGGCAGCGTTGTAAGTTATGAGGAGAGATAAGATAGGTGCTGTAGGATGGGATTTATTAAATCAGGTCTTGAAGAGACCAGAATCATATGTGAAGAAGGAAAAGCAGATGCCGATGGCTTGTTCCTCATGTGAGGCGACAACATCATCAATGAACGGATGTACCGCTCATATCCGCCGAGTTTCGCGTATATGAAATGGCTATGGCCATGTTCACTCACCAAATATGAAAAGCCTAGTACTTCCAAACCCTCCTTTACCCCATATCTTTCTCCTCCCCATTCGCTTCACCCTCACAACCCCATCGGAGATGAAATTATCCCACTGGTCCGGATAGGGGGACTTTTGTATGCCATTCAAAAGTCCCCCTTAAATCGCCAAACGAAAAAATCCCCCTCAAGTCCCCAAAAATTAAAAAATCAAAATTCGTCTACCAAAAGTAACAATCGATATTATTAATATGTTATTTATTATTAATGTGTTTGTTTTTATAATGTTATTCACGTGCGAAAGAAAATATGCTACAAATAATTTTGTAAAATT
Source organism: Hesperophylax consimilis (assembly GCF_061612785.1). Classification (NCBI taxonomy): domain Eukaryota; kingdom Metazoa; phylum Arthropoda; class Insecta; order Trichoptera; family Limnephilidae; genus Hesperophylax; species Hesperophylax consimilis. The sequence goes on from NC_142850.1 coordinate 7,157,887, forward strand.
GTAATCGGTCTAAATAAACATTATTTACATAAAAACAGATTGACTATGCAGTAAGCATAGCAATAACCTTTCGGAATACCGAAAACGGGCAAGGGATTGTAAGAGAGTTCTAAATAGAGCTAAGAGCGATCACGACCAGAGAATTGCGAAAAAACTGGCTGACTGCCCCACTGGTAGCCGTGCTTTCTGGTCACTCGCTAGCTCGATCGGAAGAAATTTCTGCAGAACCACTTTCCCACCTCTGACCAAGCCTGATGGTCGGCTGGCTAACTCGGCCCGCGAGAAAGCTGAATTATTAGGCAAAATTTTCGCGGAAAACTCAACTCTTCAAGATAACGGAGAGACTCCCCCTTCCATTCCGCACTGCGGTTTTCAAATGGAGGAACCGAAGATCCGGAACAGAGAGGTTCTCCGAGTCTTGAACGAGCTGAAAGTCGACAAAGCCAGTGGGCCGGACGGAATACCTGCCTTAGTCCTCAAGAGGTGTTCTGCAGAAATGACTCCAGTGCTCGCGAAATTATTTAGGCTCTCTCTCAAAGGTGGAAAGGTGCCTGATCTTTGGAAAAAGGCAATCGTCCACCCAATCCCAAAAAAGGGGGACCGTTCCGACCCTTCTAACTACCGCCCCATAGCCATCACTTCCATACTCTCGAAGGTATTAGAAAGGGTGGTTAACAACAAATTGCTCACATATCTCGAGAATAACAATATCCTAAGCGATCGGCAATATGGATTTCGTCGAAACCGATCGTGTGGCGATCTACTCGGATATGTAACGCATATTTGGGGGCGGTACATGGAACGTTTTGGTGAAACCCAAACCGTTGGGTTGGATATCTCCAAAGCCTTTGACAGAGTCTGGCACCGGGCGCTTATCGGGAAATTACCATCGTATGGGATCCACCCAACCCTGCATAGTTGGATTGCGGACTTTCTGAGGGGAAGAACAATTCAAACCGTGGTTGACGGCTCTTCTTCCTCACCGCACCAAATCAATGCGGGGGTGCCACAAGGATCTGTGCTGTCTCCGACGCTGTTTTTATTGCACATCAACGATCTCGTTGAATGTGCACCAATTCACTGCTACGCTGATGACAGCACCGTTCACGAGGGTTATCTTTTTGACAGGCCCCCTTCCACCTATGATGTCCGAACAGCTCGGGAAGTTTTGAAGCGAAAAATTGACCACCACCTAGAGATGGTTCATGCCTGGGGTAAGGCCAACTTGGTCAGTTTCAACGTCTCAAAAACCCAAGCGTGTCTGATTTCGGCAAAGAGGGAGATCAATGACTGTCTGGTTCAATTTGATGGGAGCACTCTCCCCAATAAAGACTCCATTGAAATGCTTGGAGTTACTATATCAGACCAGCTCAAGTATCGGGGATCCATAGAAGCCCGAGTAAATCAGGCCTCCAAAAAGTTGGGCGTCTTGTACAGGGATAGGAGATTCTTCAACAGTGACCAGCTGCTGACCCTGTACAAGTCTCAAGTCCGCCCAACTATTGAATTTGGGAGCCACCTTTGGGCTGGTGCCCCAAAATACTTGATAAACCTGCTTGAGTCTGTGCAAAGTAGAGCGATCCGTCTGATTGACGATCCGTTGTTAACAGACCGATTGCCTTCTCTGATGCATAGACGCAATGTAGGCATGCTGTGTCTGTTCTACAGGTATTTCAATGGAGCCTGCTCCAAGGAGCTAGCAGCATTGATTCCTGATGCACCGGTGCACGTGCGCGAAACTCGACGGACACGAACTGAACACCCGTTCACGGTTGACGTTGGCTTCATGAGAACGGGCCGTTTTTACGACTCGTTTTTGTGTAAGTCGGCTCGTATGTGGAACGAGCTACCGGCATCTGTTTTTCCTCCCTCCTATAATCCGAGCCTCTTCAAGGCCCGCATTAACAAATCCCTTCCTACAGCCCCTACCTTACTCCGCCTCACAACGCCGCCCAACCGGGTGGTGACATAGTTCCCCTGTCTGTGCACTGCACAGGCAGGGATACTCTTGTGAAGTGTCACATAAAAAAAAAAAAAAAAAAAAAAAAAAAAAAAGCGTTCAAAATGAGTTTTAAAATTACGAGAAACCCACGCAAAACACCATCATAGATTTCAGACCATTGACATAATAAACATGATAGTGTAAGCAGTTGCGATGGTATCCTGCCAAATGGGAAAAATGCCAGATTATCATTGTCTGTTATAAGACCACATTATTAGGGAGGTCTCATTGATTTCATTTTACCAGACAACTTTATTTTAGCGTACGTTTTTAAGTAGTAGGACTGAATATATTATAGGAATATTTTTTTAATAAAAATTTTAATACCGAACTCCAGGCAATTTTATTATTTTACTACTTCCAATTTTATGTCCGGGTTAAATCTTCCCCATAGGAAAAACTAAACCCTTCCACACACTTTTCCAAAAATGATCATCTAGTCAATCAACATTATGCAAGTGCAATATATAAGCAAAATAAATACAAAACAATACAAGAACAACACGTCAACTAACAAGAGATCAAATGGGAAAATAATTCACCGACTCATATCAGAGGGTTTGGCTCGGTAGAACTTCTAACAGGGCCTATAAATCCCACTGATCCTTCAACATAAATATTTAAAAAATCTTTCGTTATCCTACATGTATTTAAAATGACGGACTTTTGCATCTTTATATATAAATTTTTTGATAGATCTAATAGGCCTACATTTTTGATGAGAATAATGCCAGTAGCCGAAATAACGAATAATAATATTTTTATAGTCTGAGAATGCCAAATTATTTTTATCTCATTTCTTAAATCTGTTTATTTTCTTATTTTTTCAATAATTTAGGTCAATTTTTTATCATTATTATTTGTTGATGACTGACTATTTTAATAAACACAGTTATCCTCACTAGGTTTTCCTGTTCCAAGGCGGACTGTAAGTTTTTTATGGGTAATTATTTATTGTTTTTGTACATTGTATCTTTTTTTACGTTAGAATTTTTAACCTCACTAGGACTAGCCTGTGTTGAGGTTAATAATTTTACAAAATAATAAAAATAATATAACGATTATATATTAAGAGAACAAATATGTACGTTAATTTCCAAAAAAAAATATTCAAGTTTGTTGACTAGGTATTTGTTGATATTACTGTATAATTTTAATTTTATTTCATATATTAACCCCACACAGGAGGCCCTGAAGAAAATAATTTCCCTCAGGGCCTTTGTCATCTTTGGGGATGCTGTGTGGAGGGTCTTTTTGTGGAGAGGAAGGAGTGAACATGGGTCTTGAAGAGTCCCATGTTGAAGGAGGGAGGAAACACAGAGGCCGGCAGCTCGTTCCAGAGCCGAGCTGTTGAACTTAAGAACGAATCGTAGAAGCGACCCGTTCTCATGTGATAAATGTTAACCGTGTACAAATGTTGGGCGCGCGTTTGGCGTGTATCCCGACTACGCACCGGTGCCGAAGGGATCAATGACGCTAGTTCCTCAGAGCATCTTCCATTGTAATACCGATAGAACAAGGACAGCATACCTACCTGACGCCTGTGCTCTAAAGATTGCAGTCCGTTTGTTAAGATTGGGGAATCTATCAAACGGACCGCCTGCTTCTGCACAGAGTCAAGGGTTTTTTTCAGGTATTTAGGGGCTCCGGACCAGAGATGGCTGCCAATTTCGACAGTAGGGCGCACTTGCGATTTGTACAGGGTCAGCAGTTGTGTACTATTAAAGTATCTGCGGGCCCTGTACAGTACGCCCAGCTTCTGAGAGGCTGGTTTCCTTATCTTTACCTTAGTTAGCAATATTTTTATGTCGTTTTATCTCCATCTACAACTATTTTTATCTCCATGGGGTTTTCAATTTCACTGGTTGGTTTTTCTGACCATTTTGGAATGTTCAGTAAATTTGAAGTTTTTAACTTTCTAGTGTGGGTGTGTTGATTGGTAGGGTACTCATTTTTCCTTTATATTTGAGTAGAGTAATTTTTGAGTAGAGTTTAATAATACTGTAAAAAATTCTTTTGATCAAGTTTTCATGGGTGTTTTCAGGATTATTTTTACTATTCCTTTTTGTGTTGATCATAACATTATATCTTCAACTCACAGGCGCTTGGGATTTCAGCTTCAGTTAAATTTTCATTACCTAAAAATCTGTATTTTCGAAGATTAAACAAGTATTATTACTTTCAACATTATCACAGTATCTACTAATCTATCATTGAAAACGCATGAGATATATTAATATAATACTATCTACCTGCACTTAGAGATTGACTAAACTTTCCAAAACCACATTTATAGGAAGCCCCCTTTTTAACATAATCTTCACACAGAAAGCCTTGAAAAAAAATCTCTTACGGCCTATGTCATCTTTTTTATCTTTTTGTCATCTTTTGCTATATAGAGTGTCTTTTTACGGAAAGGAAGGAGTGGATGGGCTAGGAAGGGAAATTGTAAGAAGGATAATTAGGAATCTGGGGGATAAAGTTTCCAGGAGTGAGGGACGTATGACTCCAATCTCCCCCAATGCGGTGCGAGGCGATGGGCCGAGGGAGTCCAGCTGGAGAGGTCAAAAGATTTTCCTTAACAAGTCTCTCCCAATTCAGCCCACCACACAGCAGGTGGACAAACGCATCCGCGGCCAAGACTTAGATAGCCCTCACCCCATGAACCCGCGAACCCCTTCTAAGTCACCAAACGTGTCAAACCACTCGGGTTGACCTACGAAAGGGGTGTTAGTTATCCAATGAATGGTTCCCAGGGTGGCGGTAGCCTCCCGAATTGAGATGAAGACTCTGCTCTGATGAGAAATATTTATAGATCTTAAAAAAGCCTTTGATATCGTAGGGGTGTGATGAAAGGCTTAAATCACAGTAGAAAACAGACAAACCATAGCTTCCCACTTCGCGGACTAAAAATATACAAATTATTTATGGAAACCGTCACTCTAGCGACATCTGTTGAGTTCAAATTGATCCAGTTTGTTTGCAGTAGGCACCTGTAATAGTTGGAATTATATCGAGGTTCTAGGACGAAAGCAGAGAGGTCGTAAAATCATCTAGGACGACTAGGATTCCCCTTGTCTAGGCTTAAAAATAAACATTGAAGTTTTTCAACCAATTAGACCTAAACGAAAGCTATAAAATTTTGAGTACCCAATCAGTGAACGGAAAGGCGTGTGTCTACGGAAGACAAAGAAATGAACTTTGGACCCGGCGATAAAAAAAGATAAGTAATGGCTTCTTCGTTCCCACAAAAATTAGAGAACGCACTATAGTGTAAACATCGACGTTCAAGGGAACAAGTCCTGGGAATGTTTAGAAAAACCGATACATTTATGAGATAGCGAACCATAGAAATCGAGTGCTTTGAAGATTTTACAAGTTGAAAAACACACACGCAAAAATGCAATGGAAAAATTATAAACGTGATAGTATAAAAGAAGAGCGGTAAAACGAAGGAAAGTTGCTGGCAGAATTTTCAACTGTAGTGCAATTATTTATGATAGAAGTAGGGTGTCAAGTTCGATAAAAATCGTACTAAAGAGAGGTGAGAGTGTTGGAAACAATGGAAACTAATCGTTATCAATTTAAGATGAAGCAGACATATTGGTAAATCAATTTTGAATGAAAATCTCGCGAAAAAATAGACAATTTAAAAAGTGCAGCGACTGAACGGAAGGATAATACAGAGATTTTGAGCTGCTACAAAGGTCCTAGGGACATGAAAATAGGGTACCATAAGAAGGCAATAAAGCTAAATATATAGCGATAGATTAAATTCAGGAAACGTAGGCATTTTACATGATTATCAGGGTAGATAGATATTAGAGTTACACAAGACTGCAGAAGAAGTGACATGAGATAAAAGGTTGACAGTCTCATGTGTATTTTAGAGGATAAACAATCGAAATTCGAACATGATTTTTGTTTACGTTAAGGTGATAATCCATTAGAAAAGCGATTAAGTTTAACGTAGGGCTTATGATATGTTTATATAAAGCAAAAGATATTAAAATGAATAGGTTTGAAATAAAATGAAATTTACGAGTGTAGTTCCAAAATTTGAGACGTAAACAAGTGTCAATGCGTATGTTTTATGTGAAATCTTGTATGAGAGAGAGAAAATTGGGCGGAGATTGAGTAAAACAATAAAAATAACAGATATCCCAGAGTCTAATTAGGTATATCTCCCATAGAAGTGTGGAAAATTATATATTAATTAATCATAAATGAAGTATGAAATTTTCCTGGAGAGAACACACTTCGGGAAAAGTGAGGAAAAGATAAAGGAAAGGATGGAAAACGGGGATAAGGAATGATCCAAGTAGAGAAAATCGATACAATTATAAGTTATCCGTGAAATTAATAAAAACGGCTTGAAATATAATTAGTTATAGAGTTATGAGAAGTGACATAAGAATAAAGAAGAACTTTGTGTAGAAAAACGTCTGAATAAAGAAAAACAAGAAGAAAAAGGGAAAACTCAAGTCTGCGGCATTAAGAGAGAAAGTATTGGTGAAAATAGAAAAGCTCACATAGGTGACAATAAAATTAAGTACAATTTAGACAAATCGAAATTCAAAAATGCATAGTAAAGATTTCAACGTGGATTTAACCAGTTTTCACACGAGGTGCATAAAATTGAGATGTATATATATGTTACTGAGGACGGACCTATTGCGAATTGAGAAAAAAAGGAACGCAAAATCATAAGATTTTAACTACATTTTGTATGAACCATGGAACAAAGGGAGCTTGGGCAATGAACGCAGGCTTACCCGATTCGGACCCTATCGAACTAGAGACGTGAGATAAAAACTAACCGCCGCCCAGAGCCGGACAACAGAAGATCGTATGTAGACACAATCGAAATTAGTGGCAGGGATGTTCAAATTTACGAGTTGATAAAAGATAGAATTGATTATCAAAGGAAATTCAGATACGTCTTTTGGAACCTGAGAGGGGTATAAAATACGGTGCACACCAGTTTTGGGACAGTCAGTCAAGGTTTTTTGAAAAGGAGGAATCGCCGCAGTACTACCTTTCTTGGTAAAAATAAACAGTGAAAAATCTCTATGTGTTAAATTTTAAATTACTCCCTGGACTTTTTTTCTCCCTGGAATTTCGGGAAAAGTACAAGTGCTAAAATCAGTGAAATTTTAATAAGTCAGTTTAATTTAATCAAACAGTGTCAATAAATAGGTAGAGTTTAAATTCAGTGCTTAAAAGTGTAAAGTGAAAAGTGCAACAAAGTTACTAGTGAATTATTTAAATTTTAAAATAATTATTTCATTCAAAGCGGAAAAAAAAATTCAAATTCAATTGAGAGTTTTATCGTTAATCTAGAGTGAATGTGTTCGCGAATTAATATTTAAAATAGATTATAATTTAGTATCAATTTTGTATAAAAATATTAATAGAAAAATACTTACATCTTAGTTTAAAAGAAATACAAAAACAAAAAAAGGATTCAATAATAATAAACGCTCAAACCTTTGTTCAAAAAGAAACAGTTCGAAAAAAAAATAATTGTGGATAGGTTTAAAATATTGGTGAAACCAGTGCAATTTGGAAGAGAGTTTTAACAGATATTTAATTTATTCAGAATCGAAATAATTAAAAGTTTGCGCAATTCGGAATGAATTTTCTTATAAATTTATATAAAAAATTAAAAAGGAATGAAAATAACAAAAATATTTAGACCTAAATAATTTATAATTTTCCGGCACATCTATATCACAAAATATTAAATATCAGCTAATTTATATGAATCAAGCAAGAATAAAATATTAAAATAGGAATAAATAGTCAAAAAGATTTATTTTGAAATTAGTTGGAAAATACAGTTAATAAGGTAGGATTTTCTTCAGCAAGGTTGTTGTGTAGCTTTTTTTTTATTTTTTTTATAGTGAATACCTCACAAGAGTCCCAACTGCTCCCGTCTGGAGCCAGTGAGACTATGGCATCCCCAATTGGGGGATGTTGTGAGGCTGAAGGTAAGTGGGGAAGGGAAAGTGGAAGGTGGGGAAGTACCTGGCTATTCAGATCTAGTCACTAAACACGGCTAAAGCAATTTGGAGCAACGTTTCAATTCTGAATGGTGGTCTTACACCAGGGCGATACTGGTAGTATCTTCCACTCTGGAACGTGCCGCAAATATACTATATATTATTTTAATTAATTAATTGTGAAATAACACAAATTAATCAAATAAAATTTATTTGCGCACACCGGGTTCGAACCCGCGACCTTCGGAATGGCAGTCCAATGCGTTACCACTGGACTATGACGGCTCCCAACCGGAAAGACCTTGGTGGGGTAAGTTTTCCTTTTATAAATAATTTTCAGGTCCCAGGAGACACAGAAGGGCTGTGAGGTGGAGGTATATCAATTGAATATTAAAATAAAACAACAAAAAGGAATTACACATTAATATATGTATATTAGGTATTTATCTATATAAAAATAAAGTAGTATATTGTTTATAAAGAATATATATATATGAGTAATGTATGTACCTACATGTATATGTATATATATATATATATATTTATCATTTAATCGAAACATTGGAATGGTAGCGATCTTAAATACCTGCCTATGTACATATCTATTTTATTGAAAAAGAAAATATGTATTTATTAATATTCAAGACTATGTAGAATCATATTTTTATATTTATTTATTCTTATTTAACATATTTTGACAATCGAGATATGTGTACTTATACATATATTTATATTTATTCTTCACTAAACCTCTAGTAAATTTACTAAATTCGGAAAATGATATAAATAGTTTAACAAAAAAAAAATTTAAGGGAATTAAAAAATATTTTAATTAACTATGCACAATAAAAGGTAGCATAACTGAATTACAAGGAGAAGTAGAGATATTCCTTAAATAAACAATTTCACATCTGGGTTAGTGTGTCAAAGAAGGTGTTTATATTATTCGATTTGTTTATAAATAAAGCGTGCACTGGAGAATTGGGTCAATTACATGGTTTGAAAACGACCTTGGCCGCAATTAGACAATTACCAGGATGTCATTGTACAATGTGCAGCGATTTTGCGTATTCACAAATACCTATCATTCACAAACGACAAAATGACGGAATGACAGAATTTGAAAATCACGGGTTAGCAAGATTTATATCGAAATATTACATGAAACATTTGAATACCATTGATTAGATAGTCGCATAGATTTTTATTAGTTACCTGAAACAGCTGGAAGCTGCGTGCTTACAAATACCTACCATTCACAATCGACAATTGAAAAATCACGGGTTAGTAAGACTTATATCGAAATATTAAACGAAATATTTGAATATTATTGATGGAGTGTTCGCATAGATCCCATCAGTTGCCTGAGACAGTTGAGAGGCGCGTACCCTCTTATGTGGCAATCAATTACATGAAACAGTTGAAAAATCATGGGATAGGATGAACTAAATTTAATGTTGAACCCTGGAGGAAAAATTTAAAATAAATACAGTTCATCCGATAGGAGGCAGTGGTCGCTCCTATAACAAGACCATTAACCAAACAATAGAGATGACGATTCTCTTAAATAAAAACGTCAAAACCAAACAAAAACAAAAGCCTGGAGTTCGATAGCTCTCCAAAACAAACTATCAATAAGATCTTATTTTACTAGTATTTATTCGTATCACCTTATTCTTACGTATTTATTCGGTTAACAAACCTAGAGCTTCGCAGAGTTCTTGGCACGAGATCCGAGCTTGGGATGCGAGACAAGTAGCCTTGTATTGCAAGTTATAAACCTTTCCCAAAACGTATGTATACATATATTTATTCGTATGTACTGTTTACTGGAGAATGCTGACCTGCATACAGCTTGCATTTTAGGTCTTCTGGACCACTCTCGCATTTTCTCTTAGACGTGGAATGAGGATTCACGACCCGTAAGTCCACACCAACCGTGAGTATATGATTGTATATAGGACGAAACCGGTTCGCCCTAAGTAAATTGTAGTCCAAGAAGGGTTGGGGGTTTCGGGACTCGAGAAGAGACTTGAAGGCAGTGCATGATGACAGTGGAAGGTTCTTTGGGACGCGGTAACTTAGGTACCAATCAATTAACCGTGTCAAAAGATTGTGCGAATTTCTCGTTGATTCTCGATTATCTCGTTTACTTGCAGGAGGATTGGAGCCAAATTATGCCAGCAAAGGGCTATTCCGAGTTCGTCAAATATGCAATTAACTAATTACATTAACCTACTAAATCAATCTTTACATGTACCTTATAGCAGCAGAATCATAAAGGAGTGGCGACAAACAGACACAAGAGTTTACCAAAATCAAATTTACTAACAATTAACCATTTGAGTTATATTTAATTACCTGTTCAAATAAACATGTATAATATCTTTTGCCAGCGATTATCTTAGACTTCGTTAGGGTGCAGGGAATCAGAATAGTTACAATAGGAAAGCTAGCTCATTCAGACAAATCATTTAAGTCTAGGTTTGCAATGGAAAGACCAATTCAATTTTGAAACTCAACGCCTTGATCAGAACCAAGAGGGTTACCACAAAATGAAAGTAATTAAAATCCTATATCATAAATCAAAAAAATTATACAACGTTTGATGGAATTTAATTACAATATAAATACGAATATATTTGCGTTCAAGATCGTAAATAACGTATTAATTACTTAAGTACATATGTCTATAAAGATGTATAGTACAAGAGAGCTTTAAGTAGCTTTCTGTAGTTATCGAAGAAATTAAGGGTCCAATTTTCAAGGAGGCTTATGTATTGTAGGGGAGGAATTTTCCATCCCTGCGAACACATATGCAAAGCTTTAGAAAAAAAAAATATCGGTCATAGCCAAGAGAGAAGAAAATTTTATATTGTTTTAAACAAATAAAAGAATGGCAAAAAGACGAGAATATTACAGGGGGTAGATCATAAAATACTTCTTCAGAAAATGGAACATTTGGGAATAGCCGGGAAATCTTCAAATACTACATAGTTACCTAGCTGACCGATATTGCCTTGTCGATATCGGAAGGAACTAAGCGGCTTTGGAAAAATCACATGTGGAGTGCCACAGGGCTCGATTCTAGGACCTCTACTCTTCTTACTATTCATCAATGATATAACTAAATGTGGCTTCTCGAGAAAACAATTTTACGCTGATGATATTGAGTTTAACTATCATTTGAGAGAACTTGAAGTTCTAATTAATAAAGATCTCGCAAAGCTTGCTAAATGGCTGCGTTTAAATTAACTTTTACTTTCGGGAAAAAATAAAACATTAGCATGAATATAATTCTTGAAAATGAAAATTTCCAACATGTAAAAGTAATGAAATATTTGGGATTCAAGTGATGATGATCTACTCCCACCTGAGTTCTTAGATCGGGTTAGTATCTGGGGCACCATTACCAAAAAACTATCCAAAATGTAAGTTATCCAAAATAGAGCCTTAAAGAATATATATCATCTACCATGGGATACACATGTCAAAGATATATACTCACAGACTCCGGTAATATGGCTGAGAAAACAAACTCATAAGTAACAATTTGGTTATATAACTTACAAATATAAAAATATGATGTAAAAACAATTTGAAACTAAAAAAAGTACAAGAAATTGCACGTCGCCTCAGAACAGGAAACCCTAATGAAGAGGAATGTGAATGTGACCAATCACGATGTTTCGTTTTGATGACATAACACAATGGCGCCGTGCTATTGGTTCATAGGAACCATTGAATAGAGTATTTTATTTAGTCATTGAAAGAAATAAATAAATAAAAAATGTGAAACAAAAGTGGCAAAATGAAAAATAATTAGAATCATTTTTTCAAAAATTTAGGCATTTTGACACTTTTTTAGAATCGGCAATGAGTAAATGCCACTTTTAAATACAGCATTCTGGGAAAAAATTATTCTAATTCACATTAACTTAAATCTTTAAATAAATCAGAAACAAATATACTACACAAAAAGTAATACCTTTTTGTAATTTTTGTAAGTTTTTTGGATTACTGAAAGAATGGCGTAACATCAGATTGCCATCTTTAAAAATACACGACTCATTCAATAAATTATATCTCATCCGCAACCCACTTGAAGAATCTACCTATATTAATTAAAGTCGATGAAACTTTTCTCAATTGAAAATAATAATTCTGACCGTAGTCTTTAAAACTCCCTTGAAATGATCTTATGGCCACTGGCCTAAATTAATAATGATGGCCTAATTAGTATTTGATTTCCTCTTCTTGTTTGTTTAAGTTCCCGGAACTTTACCAATTTGGTTTGACAACATTATCTACCCAATTGAAATATTGGCTAATCGACTTTTTCACTTGAGAAGTTCAAATTTCAATCCGCGGGAATGTTTTTGAAGTTGTATGGTGGCGGAGCCACCGAAAACAGGAGATTTATTGACTCAAAATAATAGAAAAAAAATTCTTCACATTATATTTAACCTAGGTCTAAATATAGAGATAAAAAGTTAGTGGTATATCAAAAGTTATAAGTAAAAATATTCCCGGTACTATTCAACCGGCATTTTACACGTTACTTTACCTCTACTGAGACAGCATAATATGGAATAAATAAATTTAATTTGTGAGGAAAGAATATTAACTAAACAATTTATACAAAACAAAAGATTATATAAAACGAAAAATTTACAAAACAATACATTAATAGCCATCGAGAAAGGTTGTAGATATAAATCAAATCATAATAGAGATATAAACAATAGAGAAAAAACCATTATTCACAAACCATCAGCGAAATATTCTTTAATGGACCTCTTGTATCTGGTAAGTTCGCAACTGAAAATATCAACCTTAGATAATACGCTATTGTAATTATTGCATAGTCTCTTGAGGCAAGAATTCTGCTTAGAGTTCGTTTTGCTTTGATCAACCCTGAACAGAACGCAAGAGCGTGTTCACAATCTTGTTTAGCAACTCTGGGCATTGAATATTATAATATATATTTAACCATAGTAATAAAGTGTTTATTCTGTACTGTGGGTAAGTTTATGCAATCCCACACATAAAATAATAATACAGTAATTTTAAAATAACACACAAAGATAAGAACGAAAAAATATGCATATGTGGCGTCTGAGAATAATCCAGATTAAATAATTAATAATAACCCGCTCGACCTACTCCCGAATCATGTACCTGCAGTTCAAATCGTAAACAAAGTAACCTACTACAAGACCTACTTGCCTACCAGGTGACAATACGTCACGGGCCGTCTTACACATTACGAGAACTCGCCAGAAGGAACGAGTCTGCCGCCTATGCATAATTGCCACGCTATCGAAGGTTCCTGAAACATCCAGTCTGTGCGAGTGCCTAGGATTTAGTTGCCATCCACCTACCTACTGCCGCCGTCGGCCGAGTAGTATAAATATGCCCGACGCAGCGAGTCATTCAGTCAGTTAGTTATTTACCAGCCGTCAGTCTACGAGGCTCAACGAGTGATCGCCCGCGCTCTTCTTACTAGCGCGAAAGACAACGTACCCGGTTTCGCCCGTACCATCATGGACTCCACCGGGACATCATCTTAGTGCCTTGTCCAGATCGCCGTTCCTGGCAAGCACTACTCGGATTACAAGCGCCCTGGTTCCAGTGTCTCTGACCAGCGCTTCTTCCACGCTACCATGACCACCACGAGGACACGCTGCATCCTCACTGGTCACGCAGTTCCCGTTCAACCGCCTATAAGGTCCGTCGCACCTTCGGCCGTCCCGTCAGCACTGGAGTGCCTGAAGACCTACGCTCTTCGCCAGTGCCTGACCTCCATCGAGTCCCAGCATCCAGCGCCCGGCGTCAACTCACAGACCCGCGCTTGACCTGCCATCACAGCCAGCATCCGGTGTATTCGTCTGTCCAGCATCAACTCTCGTCACGGCTACACTGACTCACACCAATAAACACATGTGACCTTCACAACTTTCTTTCATTTCGTGCCTCTCACCTGATCACCAAACATATATGATCGTCGCAACTTTTCGTAGGGTACCTAACCTATCCTAACCTAACCATAATAATAAAGTATTTATTCTGGAATATGGGTAGGTTTATGCAATTTCACACATCCAATAAAGCATGTAAAATAATAGTACTGTCATTTTACAATAACACACAAAAATAAGAAGAAAAAATATGTTTATTTTTTGGAATAACTTTATTGAGTAAAACCTCAAATTGTAATATTTAATTATTGAATACAGTATTAGCGATTTCTAAACGAAAATATGAAACAGAAAAATCAGAAAAGGATACGGTCACATCTCGGACACGAACCCAGGACCCTTGCATCGCCGGGGCACCGCTGCAGAAGAGCGGTGCCCCGGCAAGGCAAGGGTCCTGGGTTCGTGTCCTAGATGTGACCGTATCCTTTTCTGATTTTTCTGTTTCAGATTTTTGTTTAGAAATCGCTAATATTGTCTTCAATAATTAAAAAAATATGTACATAAAAAAAACATGATGAAGAAAGAGTAGGGTATAAGGAGATGTACTTCGTGAAATTGAAAGGTAGAAGTTGAGGACTCCCAAGATCAAGTGAACGAATAAGTGAAATAAACACTTTTAAAAACTACGCTTTCAAATGGTGACGATAAAAAATTTCAACATTTTTATTACGACCAATATTTTGTTTTGATTTTTGATTTCCCGATATATATTTACCGCTTTCAATAATTTTTTTTCAAATGTCGGAAAAAATCTCGCAAACGAAATAACTAACAACATAGATAATACCACCACATCAGGAATTCCAGTAGCTTCATTAAATAAAACGGTAAAAACATTCGAAACGATAACCGAACAAGAAACTGTTGTTATAATACAAAACCTAAAAACTGAGTCCGCACCAGGTTTTGATGGGATAACCGTTGAAATTCTGAAAAAAAATCTTAACTTTTTGAAAAAACCTATTACACATATCATAAATAATAGTCTTAAAAAAGGAATCTTTCCATCTATTTACAAAAAAACTATTATTTCACCGATTTTTAAATCAGGTGATACTAAAGAAATTAATAACTACCGACCTATATCAGTATTATCAAATATCTCAAAAAAATTTGAAAAGGTAGCAAAAAAGCAACTACTAAAATTTATTGAAACTAATAATATATTGAGTGACCAACAATTTGGATTTCGCGAAAAAATAAGCACACAGGACGCAATCATAGATTTAACAACAAAAATACATCAAGCACTAGACAAAGGCAAAAAATCTCTTGCAATATTCATAGACCTAAAGAAAGCCTTCGACAGCATAAGTCACAAAAAATTACTCTACAAGCTTAACAAAATAGGAATTATAGATAATGCCAAAATGTGGATAGAAAGTTTCCTGAACTCTAGAAGTCAATATGTAAAAATAAATAACACTCTCAGTGAACCGAACACAAGTGACTTTGGAATACCACAAGGCACCATATTGGGCCCTCTTCTATTCATATTATATGTTAATAATATCTTTAAATTACCATTAACAGGAAAACTCATTTCATATGCAGATGATACTGCAATTATATTTCAAGCGAATACATTGAATGAACTTGAAATAATTGCTAACAATGATATCAATACGTTAAAAGAATGGTTTGATAAAAACTTATTAACATTAAATATTGAAAAAACATATTATATAATTTTTAGTATAAACAAAATAAACCCTTTTATTACATTAAATATTAAAATACATTCAAAAAAATGCATATCAAAAAAATCTACTTGCCAAAATAATGACTGTTTATCCATAGGAAATAAAAATGAAATTAAATACTTAGGTGTTATAATAGATAGTCAACTTAAGTGGAAAACTCACATAAACAATATCATAAATAGATTAAGAAAACTCATTTACATATTTATTAGTCTAAGAAATATACTTAACTTAAAAATTCTTAAAAATATTTACTACGCTCTAGCCCATTCAATAATACAGTATGGTATCGTTGCGTGGGGGGGAGCTTACAAATCATCACTTTTACCGCTGGAAATCACTCAAAGGCTGTTAATAAAAATTTTAATAAAAAAAACATCAGACTACCCAACCTTACAACTTTTCCAAGATTTTCAAGTCCCATCACTAAAAAATACATATACGAAAAATACGCTACTTCAAATCCACAAAGATCTGTATAAGAAGTCACACCATGCCATGGTTCGTGTCGAGAGCAATAGGCAAAATACAATGGGTCGCTTATGGACTCCATTAATGCATACCAGTTTTGAACAACACTATTACACGTACACTGGAGTGGTATGGTTTAATAAATTAACGACTGAGATGAGATTAGAACCGGACTTTAATAAATTTAAAAATAAAATTAACTTCACTACAATAAATAATTTAACGAATTAGAATGACGATGATATCTCACTATATTATTTTATAAATTATTGTATAAAAAAACTAAAATCTCTTCACTTTATATCTTTTTATGATTCTTTTTTTCTTCTATTTACATATGTATGTTAAGTTTTTATTATTTTCCCTTTACACACGAGTTTTAGACTCTTGTAAAGGTAAACATGTTAATTTTTATTGAAATATGTTCTTACTATGTAAATTAAAAAATTATACTGTATTTAATAAAATAAATAAAAATATTTAAAAAAAAAATAAAGATATATTTTTGCCACCAGTGCACCAGTTTTCAGGTAAATTAGAATTCTCCACCTCTAAAATTTACTGAAAAACGTGCATCACCCCGAGCAACTCCGGATACACACGAGCTAGTCACAAATATTATTTTTAGTTCCCGATAAATTTGTTTTCAGAAGCCTATGATCGCCGCAACTATTCGTAGGGTAGACATAAAATGCAATACTAATTTTGAGCAAAACTTTGTAATACTTACATATCATTTGATTACTTGACTTATGAAAAAATATATGCTAGGACATCATAGACTAAGCGTTGCCATACACAGCATATTTGGCAAAAAAAAAAAAAAAAAATTTGCAAAAAATAATGTAACATAATTTACAGAAATATAGTAATTAATTCACCAAATTTTATAAATAAGGTGTACCACCAAAATAACGCTAAGCTTGTGTGTATGGAGGATGTATCATTTTGTTCGTTATTTTTTTTGGAATGAGCCAAAGTATTATGTTTATATTTTCAGTGTGCTTTTTTAAAGTGAAGCTTAAAATTTTTGTAGTTATTTGTATTTCGGATACTTTGTGAATAAGATATTTATAGTTGAATTGCCCCATTGTTTTTTTACATTTTGCATTTTTATTTAGAATACTATCTTTGTAAATTTGTAATGTTACTATATTTATAATTTATATTTAGGTATAGCCTTCATTTTGATGCATTAGTAAAAATGATTACTTTTTTTTTCAAAAGCTTTTGACAAAATTGTCAATTGACAAAATATATGACGAAAAAAAGAAAATGTATATATTGTAAAAACAGAAAAAATCCTTGATACGAGTAGAATTTTGTTAGTATTCAAGACAATAATATATAAAAATATGATGACTCCACGGAGGGAGTCTGCGTGTGTAGCACAAATGTTCACCGTCTACTAACTACGTAGATACGAAATTATCCGTTACTCAGGACCATTTACTATCTACACACGAACGAAACATTTTTGCATAATGTAGGTATAATAATATGCTTACTCGCGTCTCCTGCTACGATCGTACACATCAAAACGTGCCTGAACGTTGGCAATAATTTCAAATATAATATGGCACAATAAGAGGGGAAATGGCTACCATACGAGGCGAGGCGGTGGCGCCTGTATGCTGCAATATACACAGCATGGATGCTAAGTGTTTTGCAGATATACACTATTTACTTCAATGGAGGAATGAAAATTAGTAATACTAATAATAATATTTATTGTGATAATTTGCAACAAATATAAACAATGAACTTCCACTGGCCGTTAGAGCAAACAAACAATAATAAATAGAAATTGAACGTCAAGTATTCTGTCACCAGCCACGTTATTATTTAGGTATACATTTTTTTACATTCATTTCACACAGGAGGCCTTGAGGAAAATATTTGCCCCCAGGGCCTATTTCATCTTTGAAGATGCTGTGTGTGTTTTTTTTTGGGGAGAAAATGGAGTGAAAGTTTCTTTAAGACCAATGTTGTAGGAGAGAGGAAACACAAATGCCAACAAATCGTTGCGTAGCCGAGCTGTTGAAATCAAGATAGAGTTGTGGAATTTACCCGTTCTCATCAAATGTCAACCGTGTACAAATGCACAGTTGTTGAAAGGATCTATGGCGATAGTTTTTTGAAACATCTGACGTTGAAATACTTGTAGAACAAGAACAGCAAGATTGCAATTTTTGCAGAGTCAACAGGTTTTTTCAAGTACCTTCGGGTCCAGACCAGAAGTGGCTGCTGAATTCAACAGATCAATTCAGTATAGGTATCTGCAGGTCATGTACAGTTTGTCAAGCTGCTAACTCAGGCCAGAATCAAATTAGGCCATCAGGCTAACTTGATTTTGGATTCGATGGAGTCCCCGTGCCTGAGCTGGTCACCAAGCAAACACGGATAAAATATGAGTATTGCTGATTTTTAAAAATCTGTTAAAACCGTGACATCAGGCGATTTCATAATAATATATAAGTATATTCAGATTATGTTTATCGGAACAAGTGCAGCTGCGCTTGTCCTGATGAATATAGTGACGAAATGCGAAAATATTTTAATTTTTATGAACACGTGTTTCAACATCGTAACAATTGGTATTTACAAAAAAGTTTGTTAGGAACTCTCTCTCTCAATTCTTAGAGGCTTGCAGTCCCGATTTTAACAAGAAAATTAATAAGTTTACCAGATTTTTAATAAGTTAGCAATATTTTTTATCAGTAAGTTTTCTCCGTCTACCAATGGAGGCATGTTGGGAGTATTGCTTCCTTTGAAGCAGATTAGATTGTGAACGGTACAATGTTAAATGATTTTTTTGATCATTTATTTATTTATTAACGCCGATTATAGCGGCTTTTACAAAAGAATAACAATTGTTTTACATATGAATACAGAATATACATAGATAACAAAATATAAATATAAAATACATAAAAGAGAACAATAGAAATAGTTATTATAAATACAATACAACAATATATATATACACATATATATATATATAATATTGTTTATATATTTATATAAACAATTCATATACAATAAATCCCGGATAAATTAATACTTTAAAACTGTATTTGATTATAGTCAATCTGAGAAGCGCTGACATACAGTTTTAATATCATAAAGATATTAAGGGTTTCCTAGCGAGACAGGCACAGTATATCAATCATAGAATAACGTATTTTTCAATGATTAACAAACAAATTAATAATAAAGTAAACATCATTACTTGCATTATCCACTCGAGCGATTGGTTGTAAATATATACATTTATCATATTATAATTCCTCAAAATATTGATATGAAAACATATCAACTGCTTACTGCGATTTAAATTCAATGAATCCACCTAGATTTTGCAATTTATCCCATAATTTTAGGTTCTAAATATTTGGCACATTAGTGCAAGCGATCATGGCACAATATGCCAACATCATATCTTCATATGGGGAAAAATCGATAAATTTACGTATTCGACTAAAATCGAACTCTAAGCTTTGGTCTCATTTAATTTGAATTAAAAATGATATGCCACTATTATATTTTTATAACTGACGAAAGCACGTATAATAACTGACTAAAATAATCTAAATCAGGGTAGAACTGCCTAGTACGACTAGTAAATAAATAAAATGATTATAAATTTGAGTAAATTCAAATTGCCTCATGTTAAAATTAGAGGTTTTTGATTATTCTATACAAAATGTCAAACGTAATTTGCATTTGGTAATTGACTTACTGAAAACGGGCAGCTTTTGAACATGTTGGGCGTTTTGTGTGATAGGAATGAAGCTATTTCGCACTTGACCACAAAATTAGATCAACGAAACTAGTTTCCAAATATCTAAATAATTTTTAGAAGTGGAAAACTTATCTAATTTTAAAACCTTTAATTCATCATGGTCAATTAACCTTTCCTTATCTGTGGTGTGTATTTACTACACATTGCTTCTAATAACTCGAATAACTCTATAAATATAATAAATTTTAGATTCAGATTTTAGGTATTCCTCCGTTATACATTTATGCACTGAATTAAAAAAATAATATTTTACATAGTTTTCGAATTCAATTAATAATCAGAGATTTTTGTTAAAAATCGGAAACAAATACACCAATACAATCAACCGTGTGATACTGCTACGCGAAGAGTGTACGAGGAAATGACACGCTATTGATGTCCCGCTTTAGTTCGCTACGCGGGAACATGAGGGATCCACACGTCTGCAGTTGTATTTTGATTTAGACTATCGATACCGTACAGCTATACAACCGCACAGCTCTGTGTGTGCCAGCCGCCAGCCAGTCGGAAGCAGACCGTCGTTAGATGTGGACTCCTCGCACGTTTTTTTAGCATCTGTCGATGGTTTTTTCATGTTTTCAGCAATTTAATTACAATTATTATCACTTTTGATATAAAATATAATAAACATAAGCGATTAGCTATGAATATTCATATTTTTCTGATATTAAATCGCTTATTTTGAGATGTGTATTGACTACACAGCACCGGAACGCGTGAATTTTTTTAGCACAGTAAGAGAGAGGTTAACAATTTTAGACGACCTTTGTGGTTGAGGGGTAAGGCTTTCGACTAGCAAGCTGGAGGTCGCGGATTCAAATCCTGGCGTGCCTAAATAGTAGTTAGCTAAGAGTTTCAAAGATGCACTCATAGAGGGCAGTGCAAAGAGCTTGCTTGGAAGTCCGCAAGATGGCAGCTAGTAGCCAGTAGTCGCTAAGACCAGTTAGAATGCTCCCAGACAAATTTGGTGTTTGCAGATCTCATTTAGCCAGCTCCTAGTTAGGTCGACCATCGAAGTCACTCTTGTAATACGCGAAGTATTGCATAAATCCCTGATTTAATATAAAGGACTTATTCTCTAAAATCTCCTTCCACGACGATTTGGAGAACTTTTTGTGGGAACACAACAATGTATAATCACGTTACAGAGTGGAAGTTGCCCTGGTGAAACTAGATCATCATTCTGAATTTAAACGTTGCTTGAAATCGCTTTGGCCGTGCTTAGCGACTAGATCTGAATAACTGGGTATTTCCCCACCTTACTCTTCCATATCTCCTTCTTCTTCCACTACCTCCAGCCTCACAACATACATCGATTGGCGGTGCCATAGTCTTACTGGCTCAAGATGGATGGGAGCAGTTGGAACTCTTATGCAGTTTTACATAAAAAATAAAAATGTTAATGTTCGCTTGTTCAAAATCTCCGAAAGTTCTTCAATTATTGCTTTGAAATTTTGACATAACTTTGTATTCGAATACGCGTGTGTTTTTATATACACGTATTATATAGATTTACCTGTGATAGGTAAAACATGCTTTTTTTTGTTGGACACACATTTTTATTTTGATAAAAAAACGACGTAAAAGCAACACGCGCTATTGTTTTTCTGTCTACAGAGACAGACTGAGCCACAGCCACGCATGGTGGTTACACCTATTATGGATATTAGAAGATAAATAAAGTTGTCAAGTAATTTTAATCCACAACAGAGTCAAATAGAGAATATCTATTTATATTTTATTATTAATTGTACTATACTAATAATAACGGTGGTCTAAAATTAATAAAGACCGAAAATTTAAAACATAAAACGACACGAATAAGAAGCATAAAATATATATCTCTTTTTGAAGTTTGTAAACAAAGTATTGTGGTTCGGAAACAAACAAAATATTGTAATGTTAAAAAAATAATTATGGTATTTTCTATATTAATAATAATGATTTATTGTCTTATTTTCTTAGTAACATAAAGAGATAATGATATCCTCACTGGGATCTCCCGTGCTGAGGAATTCATTTACATATTATAATTTAATTATAAGAAATAAATACTACAACAAAGTAACATATGAATTTAATTATGAACATATTATATCATGTAGTATAATTTTTTTTTTAAGTTAAAATAAGTAAGATAGTGTTTTTTGTATAGTTCAGTTTAGTATATTCGGTTTTAGTCTGTGTTTGATATCAGTATATTTTCTATTTCAAATCTCCCTATATTAAGTATCTAGCTTTTTATTTGAGATTTAAATGTTATGTTGTTGAGATTTTTGAGTGAGAGTGGTATTTTATTGTAAAGTTTAATACTATGATATAAGAAGCTTTTTTGCCCAAAAGTTGTATTTAGTTAGTTATTTATTGGATAAGTATTTGACCATGAGATCTAGTGTTTCTATTGTACATATATACATATATTCACAATGTTGTTATGTTATATATTTCGAATATAATAGTGATATGTTATACATTACAAACACACTATTGTCATATTATATATTGCAGACATAATATTGCTATGTTATATATTAACAACATAATATTGTTATGTTAGATTCTCTTAAAACAAAGAGTATTTTAAGAATAATAATTTTGCTTTTTGAAATATAGAAAGTGTCGATAAAATCATAAAAAGTGATAAAATAAAAACCACGTTAAATAGGATACGTAGGTTAGGTTAGGTTAGGTTTTCTTTTATAGGTTTAATTTATTTATCACTTTTAATCACTTTTTAAAGGCGTGTTGAATTGTCACTGTGTTGAGTTTGTCATGAAACCAATAATTGCTGGGCAAGACTGGAATCCAAAACCTTACGAATAAAAGTTAAAAGCGTAAAAACGAAGAATTTGAGATGTCATAGTTCTGGTTGCTTAAAATATTTGATGGAATTCAAATGAAGAAAAAATAGTTTTCAAATTTTATATCGGTGAGCTTAAATACTTGCTTCCGAATCTGTATTTTGTGCGTGACATATCACTGTACAAATATATTAAATAATTTAATAATTTAATGCGCGGTGGAATATTGAACAGCCCATCATTAAATTTGACGTTCGTTGGTAATAATTCGCGTCATGTGTAACGTGTGTTGTCGCGCTGTGGCGGCAGATGGCAGTACCGGTCACCGTGGTGGAAAGGCCCACCGCTCTGACGTGAAACCACTGAATCGTTAATTGTCGATAAATAATAATATATTATAGTATTAATAATAGGGGTTTGAATCATGGATTAAGCAAATATTTACATTGGAAAAATTTTATTACAGATCGTTTCGTATTTGCAAGTACATCCTAACAACATACCCTAATTGGAAATGTCACAGTAGCGATGAGTCGTTCATTAAAGAGCGGCACAATTGAGCTAGATTTTTGGATGAGCCGTATTCGTACGGCTCAATTGAACAGTTGGTCTTTTTTACTAGGATATCTCTTAGAAAAAAGC
Source organism: Hesperophylax consimilis (assembly GCF_061612785.1). Lineage (NCBI taxonomy): Eukaryota > Metazoa > Arthropoda > Insecta > Trichoptera > Limnephilidae > Hesperophylax > Hesperophylax consimilis. The sequence continues at coordinate 7,181,297 of NC_142850.1, forward strand.
GCCATTTAAATTATCCAAGTATTAATTGTTATTACTTACTGAGAGTCTTGAGTCTTGACGTGTGCGGTGAATGAGGAAACCATACACTTTTGTTCTTTGCCATTTAAACCATTTGTTCTTCATCATTAACTTCAAAATCAATATCACTGTTATCCGATTCAACATTATGGCCAGCTTGTCGGAAGATCGGATAAAAACGGCGAAATGTGACACCTGCATGTTGGGCACATATTAAGCTTTTGGGTAGATAAAGGTCAAGTCGATAATATTAATAAACTCTATTTTACTTATTTTTCTCGATCATTAATATAAATGTCTCTGTAGTTTAAATATTAAAATTATTCTAAATTCATGGTATAACGAAACAACAAATTATGCCTTAAAGAAAAGCGAGTAGTCTTGTATGGAAGGACTGCCATACACGGCAACGAAGAGCGCGTGAATACGCTTATGGCACAGAACCAGTTACTAGTCATAGAGCTACAGTTAGAGGCGTTAATACGTACTAATATCTCGTAGAATTTTGTTCCACTATTAGAACGTGATAAGCGGTGTCCGTAGACCAGATTCGGTAGTTTTGGCTAGAGTATGAGAGAGTTGGAGGTCTGTTAGAGATAAAAAAGCGGAACTTATTTTTTCGCTTCATGTCTCATCTAAATATAATACATCAATGTTAACAGTACACAAACTTTAAAATAATTCCAACTTTTTTTAATTGCCCCTTATTCCGTTAAAATTATCCTGTTCATAATGAGAGTCTAAACAATAGAATATACTACCTATAGAACTATCGAGAAGGCTCGGTATGATTATTTGTTAAACCTTGTCTGAATCTGATTTAAGTTTTTTATAATTATGGGATGAAGGATTTGCTTAATATCCTTTTTGTGCTGTTACCAAAACAATTCACAATACAAAGTTTGCCAGAGTAATAAAACAATGTTGAGCGATAGTTCTCCAAGGCCAAACCTTTGAAGTGATACATTTTTTATAGGATCTAACCTTGAATGGTAGTTTATATTGGTAAAAATGACGTTAAAAAGTTATATGACTGTTTGTCAATACTATAAAACTTTGATTTGGAACCAAGAAAATATGTTTCGAAGAATGATAGCATTATTTTAACAGTAACTCTTATTTGATGATTAAATGCCTTAAAGTAAAAAAGCTAATTTTTATGTTTACAATATGGGGCCCCCAGAATTAAAGGCGGCAGTATCAATAACCTGAAGAAAATTAGTTGGAAATGTAGTTTTATAAAGAAAGCTTCCGTCTTTTTCGGTCATGCAGGGTGTTAAGGGATGTACTTGTCTCACTTTAACTCGTAAAACCTAACGTTATTTGGAGTAAAAATGTAATTGAAATTTGGCTCTGCGGTGACTTTTTTCAGTCGAGTAACCGTTCAATCCCTCACATCCATCCAAGTTATCCAATACATACTGAGTTTCTATGTTTAAAAAAAAAAACTTTACCGGTCACCAAATTTTGTTCATATTTTTTACTCCAAATAATAAAATCCCTATTACGCTCGGCGTAACGATGTATATATAATACGTATGTTGAGGTCGTGCAGGAAAATTTGTATGTAGGGCGATGTATACGCGTAAAATGTGCTGTGCAAGGTACGCTCAGTGCGTTTCGGCCCTTAAGGCGATGCAATACGTAGTAATGCAAAAATAATGTGTTTTTGGTTTGAAAATTTGGTCGCCTGGAAATATTTCAGATGCTTTAATTAAATACTGCGAGTAGAATACATTTTGACCTTTGAAATTATCGAGTATTTTTTAGATAAGGCTTTTTATAAGCCCAGAAAAAAATAATGTATAAGGCCTATGAAAACTGCTTTAAAGTTCAAAATATCCTACTTACAAACCTATTTTCGGTTATGATTTTATTGTATCTATAGTGTGACAAATTAAGTTATTTATAAAATTATCGAAAAAAAATTAAATATTTATGCCTGAACATCCACAAAATAAAATAAAATGCACTTTTTGACCTTGTTTTTTTCTTGCATAAATCAAAACAGGCGGATGGTGTTAAGCGGGAATTTAAACTTTATCGCCATCTACGTAAGGGTTGTTATTGATAGCGGCTCAATTTAAAATATTACACGACGTAGTGCATCGCCTTAAAACGCGCGTAGAACAGATTCAGTAGTTTTAGTTATGGCATTGAAAGTTTTGAAGGTCAATTGGAGGTGAAAAAGTGGATTTTTTTACTTCTTGTCTCATATCAACGGTTCTGTATTTGAAATCTAAAAAATTAACTGTCAGACTTTTGCCTGCAGAATATCCAAATCATATTTATTGTGTTGTTCTTTATTCTAACGTTCCAATTGAAATTTCATAATACGGAGAAAGAAATTATATTGAAAATACTCAACCATCTTTTCAGTTTTTCTGAAAATCTTTTCGATTATATTTTTTGTAATAAAATGAAGAGGGCAATATCGTGAAACGAAAAAAAATGTAATGAAATATAAAAACTGGAGATTGTGATATATTAAAAGCACTCGATACTAAATTGACTCCAGATATTCAATTTAACCTACCTCATCCGACTGTCATAAAGAAAATATCAAACCTACCTCTCTTGTATTATTTGACCGAAAACCCTTCTCAGACTTGCGTTATTAAACGTTATATTCGACTGGACACATTCAGTTTTCATTAAGCAAGAAGTTTGGCAGGCCTAAAGGTAAACAATACTAGAAATTTATACCAGCTCCCAAATGCACAGATGAATAAATAATGAAGTAACGTTGTACCATAACCTTGGTCTCTCAAGAATATCACGAATAAATATACTGGCTACTAGAAATTGTCTCGAGTGCTTACACATAATTTATTTCTACCTCTCAATTATAATGAATATAGATAGACACTGTGTACATATTTGTACGTGTTTTTTGGGTTCATTAATTGATTTTGATTCGGTTTGACAGAGTTATTGCGAATTTTTGAAGTAGGTACATAGAACTGTGAAGTTAAGATAATAGTGTTGTTTAAGGCAAAATGAATTATTTTTTTAACAAATCCATTGATTTCACTTAGGTATACGAATGATTTGTTAATAAACCGAGTCAATCGGAGAGTTAGGTAGTACCTAAATATGCTATGATAGAAAACTTTATTTTATTTAGTTATTTATATATATATGTATATACGCCTAAAAAGATTTTTACATAAAAGTGATATATGTATCACTTTAGCATCATGATGCAGTGTACATAGGAGAATATCTGTATTATACAGGAGATACTGACAGTAAATAGAAGTAATCCATTGTAAAGTAGGTACAAAACACACAATTGTAAAATTGTGATTACAAGTATAATGAGAAAATATTAAGAAACAATAAAAAAAATGAAACTAAATGAAAAAAAAACTAAATATGAAACAATATTAGTAAAACGTAAGAGTAATATAAAGTAAAGAAGAAATTAAAACAACACTACATATAAGACAAAACCTTAAAACTAATTTACCAACGTTACTCTAATTTGTAGGATTCGACAAAGTGTTGGTATAGATTATGCTTAATTCTATAAACGGAGTCAATAAATAAATCAATAGCACCCCCATACTTGTTTCCCAGATCATGCATCCATTGGTCAGTGAGTGGGTCTGATAGTTGGTCGTGTATGTATTGCAGAAGAATGTTATATTTTGTCTTGTATTTCTAGTCAGCACATGGAATTGAATAGTGGTAACGATGGCAAGACTATCAATTAATTTTACTGTAGACCTTCCTTAATTCGACGGTTCCGTCCACACAAAAACCGCACAATGCAGGAGCAACCACTCCCGCCCATAGAGCTTTACAATTAGAGGCGCTATTGCATACTAATAGTTCTACCATTGGAACGCGATAAGCGGATTTTATAGTTTATGGTCATTGTCATTCTGCAATAGAACGCTGGAGGCGTACAAAAGTGGAACCTATTTATTCACTTCATTTCTCATCTAAATATAATACATCAATGCTTCGGAATAGCAAAAAGACAAGAGCACGGACATTCCCATCAAAGTTTAAGTACTTATTAACTTACTTGCTAGTTCTTACGGCTCAGGGCGTTACAGAATATAGAGCAATACGAGTAGAGTAATATCTTGTCGAAACGTGTTCTATCAGGAATAATCGGTGCGAACTGCTCGTAGACCGGATTTTGTAATTCCAGGTAGGTCTGCGTTATAGTGTTAGGAACGTTTGAAGCCAAATCAGACTAATTGAATGGAAAAAATTGCAACCTTTTTTCTCACATCGTGTCTCATCTAATTATTTTATGTCAATGGGATGGAATCAATTATGAAGTCCCGACTCTACAATAGGCAACATAATATTCTTCAGCCTCCAAAAGTTCTTCTGCGGGCACAGGCCTCTCTCAAATATCTACAGTTTTTTTGGAATTCTCGGTGGTTTCATTCTCTGTTTCTCTTATCATGTCAGAAGACGACCATTTTTTCATTACTGCGTATTACGTATACCTACGTAAGTATTTTACAAGAATAAAACAGTTTGTAGAGAATTTTTATTTAGTACTATTTTTAAATCATTATTGTAATTATAATAATAAGAGTCCCAACTGTTCCAAACCGACTAGAGCCGGTGAGACTATAGCATCCCGAATTGGAGTAGGGTGGAGGCTCAAGGTGGGGGAGTACCAGGTTATACAGATCTGGTCACCAAACACGGCTACAGCCATTTCAAGCAACGTTTCAATTCAAAATTGTGATCTTATACCAGGGCGATACTGAATGTTTCTTCCACTCTGGAAGACGACGCAAGTATACTCTTTATTATTTAAAAATTTTAAATTAAGAACGATACAATACCATTATATATTTTCCAACATTATTTGATAATGTGGGCCTCTCTGGTTGCTTTGCCCGTACTGAGGCCCCCCCTCATTTTACAATTTAAAAAGTATGATAAAAATAAAATTAAATGAGCGAAATAAAATAAAATACAATAGAAAAGGCGGTAATGAAAAAAAATGCAAATGTTTTGAGGTGCGGTTGTATATAATGAAGTGTGTATTTTGATGGTATTGTGTATTATTGTAACATATGTTTTATACTTTACATTATAAAATTTTAGTAATATTGCCTTTTTGCCAATAATACTGCTCGTATTAATTTTGTAGTTGGACTAACAAAGGAATTGAAAACAAAGGTCGTCTAGGTATAACTGAAAGACTAATTCCGGGTACAGAAATGGCTAATTAAAGGAATAATATAATCATTACATAGAACGAACTTTGGTTTAAAATAAATATTGTCTATGACGTGAGTTCCCTTCAAAACAGCCACTAGGTTTTGCTGTAAGTAATGAAAGAAACTATATTTTTATGAGAATATCGTACAAGAATCCTAACTGCTACTAACTATCTGGAGCCAGTAATGTTAGTAATGTTTGTAATGTATGTTTGTAATTAATAAAGAAGTAAGCTAATATGAACTAGCACTAGCGCTGAAGGCGGCTTTTTGATGGGCTTTGCAATTCCCAATTTAATCAAGTTCCCTAATTTTTTACCCTTTTTTTATTTGGTACAATATTTTTTTACATTTCAAAATTTTCCAATAATGTTGGCCTCACTGGGTGGCTTGCCCGTGCTGAGGCCTTCATTTTATAATATGAAAATATAATCTAAATACAATCTACAATATAAGATAAAATAATACATTTAATATATAATCTTGTGTGTTTGTGAGTGATGTATGTTTATATTGGTTTTGTGTGTTACGTGTAGGTTTTATTTTTATTTTATGCTATGACATTTTCGTAATATTGTCTTTTTTGTTCTTTAATCCATTTTGTAATTTTGTGTGTGAATTTATTTTTATTTTCCTCAATATTGATTTCAATTTTTAGTTTTTATTTTTACTTTTTTTTTCCTTTGTATGTATAACAGCAATTATTGTGGGCAAAAATTTACACATAAATAGTCAAATAAGTACCTGTTCATTTTTCTATTCAAATATAAATTAATATGTGAATTTCTGCGTAATATACGTTTGTTATATAACTTCGTTCTGTTCAAATTCACTGGTCGAATGAAAACTAATTTCTACTATGCCCGATATACCACGGGTCGGTAAACAATCGACAAAAACCGAGTAAATTTTTTTCTTCATAGCCACAGCTCAAATTTTCGAATTTTACAAAAGCCGAAAGGAACCAATTCCAAAAATAGCATTGGACATTGAACCAAATAACATCGGTCGATCCAGTGGCAGCAAACTAATTTTTTAAGACGTTAACTTTTAGATTTTGTTTTTTTCATATTATCATGAAAATATTTTTTCAGGAAAATTTTAACAATTAAACTTCAAGAACGGAAAATAGGTAGGGAAATTATAATAAAACTATTTATCTTTTTGGTGATTATTTTATGTTTATTATGTTATTTTGTTTCAATTTTTTAAAAAGCTTTTATTGTTTTGATATACTATGAAATTATCAATTATAATTTTTTTTTATTTTCTGAAAAATTAATAAAAAACCGAAAAATTTTTGGTCCAAAAATTGGTCGGAAAAAGGTTCGGGAAATGGGTCCTGAAATTTTCACTTAAATATATCTTTATTGTGAAGTATGGAAATTACCATTGTTGAGAAATTTTAATAATTCTGAAAAAAATTCTTCCACGAAAACTTTGAAAAAATCATTTTTTTTTTTAAAACATCTTTTTGATAGTTTGGAAACTATCCATGTTGGCAAATTCTTATTTTTCGGAAAAATTTGAAAAATGTCTCGAAATTTATGAGTTTTGAAACAGAGAAATTCCGATTAACAGTATATTTTTTTACACTTTCTCATCGGGTATGCTGTTTGAAAACTTCAACGGTTCTATTTGAAAATAACATAGGTAACCACAACCACGGTCTACAACAATCAAAAATATTTAGACTTTGAGATACTGATACTATTAGATATCTAGTTTATAATCTTAAATTCCCGTGGGATTTTTACTATCACCATGAAAATATATATTTTTTAAACTTCATAAATAAATCACCAATAATACTTTAAAAAAATTGAAAGGATGAAAGTAATAGGGAGGGGAAAAATATGGGAAAGTCAAATATTGGAAAGTTATAGCATTGTTAATGTACGAGGCATATCCAGAAAGTAAGTGTACTGAGGCTTTCACGACCGAATGAATTTTATTTTCGATATGTTGGCTACACTTCCGTGTAGCCTGACTCTTCCCCTCCGCAACGAGACCTGTTCAAGGTCAGTACGTTGAGAAGTGTCAACGCGACAACATGTTTCGTGAAAAATGTCAATCCAATCTCCCGCCAAATGCGAAATACGCGGCGTCATCCGTTATCTCGTTTGGAAGGAAAAACCTCCGTTTGAGGTTTATAATGAGGTTAAAACTGCATATGGTGATAAAGCTATGAATTGTACGAGTGTGTACAAGTGGTATCGCGAGTTTAAAAACGGTTCTCACCTCTTCACCCTCCACCAAAAAGTTCAAAACCACAATTTCAGCCAAGAAAATCGTGGCATCCGTGTTTTGGGACTGTCAAGGCATAATTTTGATTGAATATCTGCCTCAAGTGGAGACCATCAACTCTGCAAGATACTGTGAGAACCTAAAAAAATTGCGGAAGGCGATTCATAACAAGAGGAGAGGCATGCTGACAAAGGGAGTCAGCCTGCTGCACGACAATGCCAGACCACACACAACCTAGCACCTTCAGATTATTATCTCTTTACCTCCCTGAAGCTGTACATGGGTGGAAAAAGGTTTTCAACCGACGAGGAGGTAAAGGAGGAGGTGGAGAAGTGGACGAAGGGGTTGGCGGGAAACTTCTTCGAGGAAGGCATCAAAAATTGATACCCCGCTTCACCACTTGCATTTAGAGGAATGGCGAATATGTCTAAAAATAGCTTACATATGTACTACGGTAATCATGTAATTTTTTTGTTTCAATAAAAAGATTTGTAACCTACAAAAATTCAGTACACTTACTTTCTGGATACGCCTCGTACATAATGATAATATCCGTAATATAATGAAAATAAATAATTTTCATAGAAAACTTTCTTGTGACCATATTACCTAGTTGGGCTAAACGAAGTTTGAATCCTGACACATAAGAAAACATTCAAAAAAAAATAAACATTTTACTATCCCTACCTCCCAACACACAACAAGTCATCACTTAACAACAAATCGTAGATTTTCTATTCAATTCAGAACAAATGGGGTTATCATCCCGCAATGTACCTCCGTTGACAATTTGTTTGAGTTTGTTTCCCTCGGGAAATCCTTCGGATTCAAAATACCCCGAAATAGTCAAACAGTAACTGCTTACATAACATCTTAAACTTTATCGCTTACTGTTTGTTTTGTGAATGTAAATTAAAGGTACTACGTATGACAATAAAACGTTCAATACTTAAAGCAAGTTTACCAAGAGATTAAGGTAACGATACTAAGGGCTTGGTTACTACAAAACACACACACAATACAACTTAACAACCATTCAGTTGTTATATTCCATGTATTGTTTCACAAAACATATAGAATTCGGTGACTAAAGATGGTTATTATATGAGATGCGAATTAAAGTTTTGTTCTCTAGTGGTTTGTAGGAAAACTTACATAATATCGGTTATCTCGTAAAATACATGTCTGTGAAATTTTTGATCGCTTTAACGAATTTAACCGAAGGAAAAAACGATATTCAAAGGTTTGTCGCTTTGTAAGTACGTGAACATATAAAATAATTGGATTGAAACTTCAAAAACACTTATTCCGAACTCAGTATCGGGAATGCGATTTGTTTCCTGAAGACTTCAATATTCTACTAAGTATAAATAGAACAACGCATTGCAGTTACAAATTATACCTAATGCAAACGTAAACATTGGACACCACGACGATATCAATTGTTTGAAATGTGCAAGAATATTATTATTTTTCTCAATCGATAATTGAAAACTTGTAAAGCATAGCCAATTCTTTAGATAACGAATAAATAGGTCAATGTAGAAGAGGATAATACTAATTAATCTAAACGAAACATAAAACAGAAGAAAAAAACATAACGGTCTCAACTGAGAATCGAACCCATCTCTGTCGAATGAGCATAAAATTCTAAAGAACTTGTATATAACATGAATAGTGTATTGGATAAATAAACCCAAGTTATATTTATATGGGACACCTGTTGACTTTTTCGAAAACTCTAAAAACGAATATTAATTTTATATTGGAATAACTTTTGGAGGTTATACCCATCAATGTAATTTATCATTGAAGAAGATAAACTAATAAACTTAAACGAAACATGAACAGAACAGACAAAATAAAAAAGGTAACGGAGTGGGCTATTTTTTATTTTTCCAACTTTATGTCTTTCCCACAGGAAAAACTAAACCCTTCCACACACTTTTCCACTGATGATCATCTGGTCAATCCACATTATGCAAGTGGGTTATATAAACATAATAAATAAAAAAAAAAACAATACAAGAACAATACGTCAACTCACCAGAGTTGGGAAAATAATTCACTGACTCCAGATATTTTCATATCGGCTCGGTCGAACTTCTAACTGAACCTATAAATCCTACTGATCCCTCAGTATGAATATTAAAAAAAATCTTTCATAATCCTACATGTATTTAAAATGACTGACTTTTGCTTTTTCATACATAAATTCTTTGACAGATCTAACACGCCTAAATTATGAATGAGAGAGCTAGGTATAATGCCAGTAGCCGAAATAACAAATGGTAATATTTTTATAGTCTGAAAATGCCAAATTCTTTTAATCTCATTTCCTAAATCAGTGTATTTTCTAATTTTTTCATTAACAGATTTTTGAATATTACAGGAATTTGGAATAGCAACATCAATGAAATAAGTTATTTTTTAAATTTTGTCATGTAAAACTATATCCGGTCTATTATGACTAATCGTTCGGTCTGTTAGTATAGTTTTATCTTAATATATTTTATAAAATTAATTTCTAAAAATGAATTTGGTTCTTATTTATAACATGGTACCATATTATGGGAGTCAATCAAGTTATGTTTAGTTACCAAACTTTGGTGAATTATTTTAAAAACTTGATTGTGCTTAAATGTATACTGGGACGGCGCTAATACAGAACATCCCGATATAATATGTTCTATAGTTTCCGGAAAAGCCAAACATTTTCTACATATATCATCAATTTGATTTGTATCTTTGAATGCTTCCTATAATTTTTAGTATTAATGACTCTATACTGAATGGCAAGCATAAATCCTTCTTATACTCAACTATTTGTTTAACGGAAGTTTGTCAACATAGGTTTAGTTGATATAATTGAAATTTTTTGGGTGAATAATTTTATTTGACTAGGAATCTAATAATTCCTGGTTGGGATTTATAAAAATGATGGCATTATCGTCGTATAAATTTAAAAGAGTTATGTTTCTATCTGCCCTGCAAATTATGATTTTCATTTCTGAGCTATGAGCTTTCCTATGGAAAAAAGTTCTTAGCATTTCTACCTGATTGTGTTTCAAATAAGTTATTTTGACTATACCTCTACCTCCTAAATTTCTAGATAAATTAAATTATTATTCTGGGTTCGATTCCTATTTGAGACTGTTACCTTTTTATTTTGATGTGTCTTGTTATTTTCGATTTATTTTCTTGTAACTCGTTGATATATTTCATCGATGGGTATAACCTTCAAAAGTTAAAAGAAAAGGTATTCCAATAAACAGGTAACTAGCGAAGATATCCCTTTGATGTAGATGCGTAAGGCGCCATTTGTCGTAACTGAGAAACTCAAGGAACGGCACCAGTAAGGTTCCCATTTCTCCTTAAATCTGCGGAAGATCCTTAAACTTTCAAAGTGGCCGTCGACAGCTTCTAAGAGATGCCACTACCAGAAATAGAAGTTAGTACGTATCTTTCGTCTTTGTTGCTTTGAGCGAAATGGGTAATATTGTCCAAAAAGTGTAAGCACCCAAAAGGATCAGCGTTTTCACTGTACACAAATACGAAAACAATCCTGTGCAAAATGAATTAATTTTAACACGATCATAAAAGTCTACACCGGCAGTCTAACCGGACACGAAAATCCAATTATATAATATTATTATCTCGCTCTATCAAAAGATACAACGAGAGCGACACCAGTTTTAAATCCATTGATTTAAAAATTAGTTCTACGTAAATAATTATTTTCTGTAGTCATTTCACAATGTATTACCTATTATAAAATTCATTTTACAAAAATATTTTTACAAAATCAATGTAAAACATCACAGATGATGGTCAGCTTCATGAAAACGGGCAGCTGCTTCGACTCATTTAAGTGTAAGATGACTCGATGTGGAGCGAGCTACAGGCATCCTATTTTGTAAAAGTGTATTTTTATAATATTTATTAGGTTGTTAAAAACAATTTTAATTTTTTTATTAACATTATATTTGATTTGGAGAATACTGGAAGATTATTTTTTTTAATATTTTTTATATTTGCTCCACACATCAAAACCCCTCAGGGCCAATCATCCAATTCATCTTTGGAGATGCTGTGTGGAGAGTCTTTTTAAGAGAAGCAAGGATAGGAAGTTCTTGAAAGGAAAAGGGTATGAAGGGTGGGTAGGAATTTGGGGTTCAGCGAATCCAGGACTGACGGAGGTATGAATCCATCCCTCCTACTTCAGTGCAGGGCGATGTTCCGAAAGAGTCTTGCTGGAGATGTCACAAGTTCTCCAGTTCCAGATCCAGCCTGACACGCAGTTGGTGGGCAGACCCAGACAAACCTCACACCATGGATCCGAGTACCCTCCCACTTAACCAAACCACTTACTAGCGAACCACTTGGGGTGACCTATGACGGAGGTGTTGGTTATCCAATAAATTGGTCGTACCAATATACCCGCCTCCCAAATTGAAAACTAATGAACTTTTTTATGTTACTTGTTATTACTCAAAAATAGCTCTATTTTGTTAAATCTTTATTTTTAATGTAATTTTTTTAAACTTGTTTGAAAAAGCTCTTTGGACGTAAATGAATACAAAAAACTACACATTTAAATACCAATAGTATCAATCAATCATTAAAATAGTTTTTTAGGTGACTGGATAAAACATCGAAACTTTAAAAAGTTATATAAAGTCAAGGAAAGTGATGAAACAAAAACTTTATTAAATGGGTTAAGTAGGTTAGGTTAGGTTAGGTTAGGTTAAAAAAATAATTTTTTCATCGTTTCTAATGACTTTATATCAATTTTTAAAAGTGTGTTGAATTGTCACTGTGTTGAGTTATCATGGAACCGTTTTTTTTAATATACTGTACTGTAATAAAATGTATCTCAATCTTTAATATACTATAAAACTAATCTCAAGATACACGAACTAATTGAATTTCATCCCTTGTAAGAAAGAAATAGACGAACCATCCCGCATTAAACTACAAGTAACTTTCAAACTAAAGGAACTACCTGTAGTATCTACCCGGAGAGTGAAAAAGATTTTTACTGACAACCTTCACGAGTTTCAGTCGATTCAATGACCATTTCTTATTTTGGCTTGCTTTAACGCTAATTAAATGGTGGTTTTCATTCCCTGCCTTTTCTTGGCTAGAGAAAGGTAAATGTGAGTAATAAGATTAGTTTCTAAAATTAATACATATCAATTCGCAAGTTTTTGTAGACATAGAAATATGAATGCTAAAAGCTTACACTCAACAGGTAATTATATAAAATAAAATGAGGTTACAGGGAGCTATCAACCTCATCAAATGCCGATCCGGTAGGTCCTACATTTATTTCGTTTATTAACTGCTATAATGTCAACCAATTTCAGATATATGCGCCTGTGTGTGCGTGATTGCCACCAAAAGTTGATTGAATGCATCGATTGTATCTATCGAGCTCGATTGGATGTCAGGTAGTGGGTTAATTCACACTTCTAAGATTTGCATTAATTCATTCCCGGAAAAAAAGTGAAATAGATGCATTTAAAAATCGAGTTAAATTTAGAATGCCTTTAAGCACTTACAAAAATTGAATTTAAATGGAGACAATAACAGAATAACGAACTGCAATGTTTGTAATGATTTTTTATTTATTTATTTATTTGTTAAGACATACACAGTACATAAGATACAGTTAAATATTTTTAGTTATTACAAAGTTGTAGTACCTATTACATATGTCCATAAAATATCATTACGTAATTTCGCCTGAGATTGTTATAAAAGGAAGGAAGTGTCTGGAAAAATAATAATAAATGAATTGAAAATTAGCAATTTTTCGGAATGGGTGTATGTTGTGATTGCGCGAGTAATTACCGAGTTGTTTGCTGCATTGATATTGTTGGCTTCAATATGAAAAAGTGTAGTGTGCCTGGTACGCCTTGTTGAAACATTTAAAACAATGACGGATAGCAATTCGGGACTATCTATTTTATTATTTAGCAGATTATGTAGAAACAACAGGTCTGACAATGTGCGTCTTTTTTGTAAAGTTAACATATTATTTGTAGTTTTGTTGTATTTCTTGAGTAAATGTTTCGAAAATTTATTCTGTATACTTTTTACTAAATCTATGTATACCTTATATTGAGGATAATTATAATATCCATATGAATTTTCCGTCTTGTTAGAAACAGAATATCCATTGGTAGCAGCACAAAATTCTCGCACAATGAGCTCTAGTTTCATGAATTTTTCACAGGTACTGGAACTATTTGTTAATTACTAAGACTAGATTCCATATCTACTACATATTTTAAAATTATGAATGAGAACATATTTGCAGAAACGGAAAATAGTTGTATGAACTCGCGCGAAAGCAATTATCTACATTTATTATTGCGGATACATTATCAAAAAAGTAAGCGTAAGTGTAAACGGTGTTGCTCGAGATTTATCTAGTTTAAATAAATCTAATATCCATGTATTATAAATATATAACCTTCCAGAAGAAACTCTCTTAGTGATAGTAAAAACCCTATAAAACTCCGTTGCATAGTTTAAGAGAAATACTTGCACAAACAGACAAACGCGGATAGTGACTTGGTTTTATACTATAAAGAGATAGCACCGTATTGTCACGATAACAAATTTACTAAAATTTTATAAGGAAACATCCTGTAATCCCGTTTTTAGTTAATTATGATCATTATGATCTGGGATGTTCCCATGCCATCCAGACTATTCCCCAACATTCCACAACATTACAGAACGTTTCGAGATGATCTGGAATGTTTTGGAATGCTCTCGAATACTCTCGAATGTTTTAAACTGTTCTAGAAATGTCTAGAGGGCGCAACTTCCAACCTTATATTTAAAAACCACGTCCATTAGGTAAAAACGGAAAACTTCTTCATGGATGGGGAATAAAGGGCTATCACACAATATAACTACCTTGATCATACCGGGACTCGTTTTAGTGACACGTACTTTATACACTTACTTTTGTAATAAATATTGATTAGTCTGTTTTGTGTTTTGAAAAAACCCTGATATTAATTCTCGCACGTTTCTGTCTTCTATTGTCAGAATTCAGTGAATTTATTATCTCAACATAAAGGAGAACAGACTACGTAATTCAATGAAGGAAGTGTTGTTTTAAACACTTTGTACAATGGTACACTTTCTTTTAACGCTTTTAAAAACATCCACGTAGCTTCCAAATTCTGTTGGAGTTTTAAAGAAATAAACGGGCTCCAGTGATAAGAATTACTATAGATGGGCTCTTCTATTACTGTAGTAACCAACTGAATTCATTTATTCCTACATCCTTATTACATTGCAGCAAACGATATTGTTTAAACATATCTATGTAAATGCGGCAGAATTAAAAAAAAAATGAAACACCTGTATGTATGTAGTATGAATATAAGGAAGAAATTTTGGAACAAATTAGGAACACTTGTTTGGGAGGAAGACTGAATGCTGTAGATATGAGATGCCTGTGGCGTCTATGTAGTAAAATTATGTATGATCGTGTGAGAAATGTGGAGATCCGCAAATAATGCAAAGCTGATGCAATTGTAATGAGTAAGATGGTTTAAGAAAGCAGAGCAAATGAACGAAGAAAGAAGTGTAAGGAGAATATATTAAGTTTTTTCTGGATTTTAATTGTTTCCGTAATTAGATATGCTCGATGCATTTTGGATATTCCCAGAATATCAGGAAAAATCCAAAATAATGGAAGGTTTTCATTAAGTGCTCGAAAATTATTGCTGATTTGTCCAGATGGCCGAGTTTTGAACGCTTGAAAGTTTTCTAAAATCCTTTTGGAGATTTGTTTATTTAACCTTCGTGCTGTCTGGCCTACATACACCTTGTCACATTCCAGAAACTTGGTTTTGCAGGTCTCAGAGGTCTTGGATTTAAGTTGTTGTTCCAAAGACAGTCTTGATGCTTTGTTTTCTCAGTATCCTGGCAATTATAATATCATAACATTGTCAACATAAGGTAGGAAAGCGTAGCCTTTTGAGTCGTGCTCATAACTAGTGTTATTTTGATGAACGTCATCTTTTAATGACTAAAACCAATCTTGCATCTTCCATTTCTATGGTGCATAACGATTTCCGAAAGTAGCCGGTTCTTGTTCGGACAAATAGCTGGCGATAACAATTGGCGAAAATCTTTTTTCTCGACGCTATTGTTGTCCGAAAGTTCGCGCCCGCTCCTGAAAGATCCGCTAAAAATTTACGTAGTGGTTATTGTACGAGGAGGTACCAGCAGAGGAAATTTCAGGCTGAACTGGGCTGGCGGAAATATTTATCATAAATTATGAGCTGACTGTGGAGAGAGGGTGGGCTTAGCGAAACTCAACTGTTTTGAACCGAGGTCTCTTTAAAAAAGAATGTACATATTTACAAGAAGTATAAAAATACTATCACTAGATTATTCTTCTTTAGTTTTTCCCTTATTGTTAATGTTTGTAACTCTTCCATTTCTGCATTGAATTAATCGACGTTCTAGACTCATTTGTTTAGTACATAATACGTCGATAGCTGTATATTTTTTTATGCCCTTTACGGCACAAACTTGATGTAAGCAGTGTTAGTAAAAGGAAATGCAACGCTTTGTATTTGTACTTAAAAGTTTACGATAGACATTTCCAAATATTTTGAATATATTCCAAAAGTCATCGACCGCTATTGCTTATACGTGTACCTTAGATTTGTCAAAGCTTGTGAATTTTCATTTATTAGTTTTATATAAAGCAAAAACAATATAATTACCAATAACCAGTTTAATACGTGTGTGTAACTATTTTTTCAGTTTGAACTCAATTTTGGTGTATTGTTTAAATCTATTTGAAAAATATTGTCAACTGGGAATATTTGTAAATAAATCATGAATCTGACCTGACATAAACAAAAGGGGTTAATCAGTGTTCTTAACGAAACCTGTTAAACGTCGAATCAAACCCTCCTAGCAATGCTACCTTATGGTGGCTCGCAGCGTTTGGTTACTGGTTGAGACAGACCCTTTGACTTCCCCAACAGGACTCTATCGACCCATCGTCTTGTGCCGCAGTGGGATAAAAGGTTTCGCCCGTCCGTCTCACTGACCCCTAGATTCCTACCCATCCTTAGACGTATTTCCTTCACAGACCTTCCTCTCTTTCCTTGAAATTAAAGGACAGAGGTCATTATTTTCCTCAGGGCATCCCGTGTGGGGTTAAATAAAAAAAAAGTTGAGTCAAAAAGTTCAGGTAATGTCAAGAGAATAATAGAAGAGTATGTTTAAAGGAGATTATACCTAGAATTGTACAAGACAGGGTTATGTGGTATTCCAACATCTCTGCCTACCTCTATATTACTAGAATATTCAATGATTTTTGAAGTGAAACTTCTTTACGCGCGTCATGCATTTTCGAGGACCGGAGTAAAACCAACTCATGACCGTCACAAAAAACCGTGATCATTTGGTGGTGGGGGTACGGGACCCCCACCACCGCTCACCGTTCACTGTCGCTCTCTCACCGTAGTCGCTTACTGAGGTGAGGGAGGCACTGACGAACGTTCTCTCTCTCTTCTCTCTTTTCCTCTCTCTTTAGCCAACGAAGCCACGCCAGGCATCAGCTTCTTGCTTCGTGTACTGCGAGGTGAGTGTAATACGAGTGAAATACGTAATTGATTGTGATTTATTCGATTTGGAACAAAGTTTTATTGTCAAAAATGAGTAGTGACGAGATAGAGGTGAGAAAAATATTCGTGGCACAAGAGAAAATATCCCCTGAAAATCGCCAAAGAAGAAGAGAGTCTGATTCACACAGTGATGACATTAACGTAAGGTAAACATAACCAAGAAGAGTGGATAAACATCTAATAAAATAGTATTGTTGTTGTAATAGCATGATAGGATTGTTTAACATATTGGCGAGATTATACTAACCGTGAAATATGATGTAATGATTTATAATAATAATTCAAAGTATGTTAATAATTATAATATTGATAATAAATAATGGACATGTACTCACAAACAGTGTGTACAAAAACTTATTAATACTTACAAATGAAAAGAGAGAGAGAAGAATACTAAAAGTTTCACTTCCGTCGTTCGTAGGCTTGCCACACACTGTATTTTTTTTGTACAGGGATTCCCCAAAATTTATTTTTTTATTATGATATACTAATTATATCGTTCGAACAAAAAACTTGCCATTTTTATTATTTTAGCTTGAATATTATATATCATTTTGAATAACTTTTGAAGGTTATACCAATTAATGTAATAAATCATTGAAGAAGAAGATAATACTAATAAATCTAAGCGAAACACGAAAAATCGGATATGTTTATCCGAGACACTATCTATGTAACAAACAAATTCTTTAGAACTTTGTAATCATTCAAAAAGATAGCAGCAAATATATGGGAAAAATAAGTTAAAATGGTAGTGTTGTTGCGTCGAGAAAAATCTAAATTAAATAATTAATAATAAACCGCTCGACCTACTTAGTACCTACTCCCGAATTATGTACCTGCAGTCCAAACCGCAACGTAAACAGAACAACCTACGTACTTCAAACACCTACTTGTCTACAAGGTGACAATACGTCACGAGCCGTCTTACACATACGAGAACTCGCCAGAAGGAACGAGTCTGCCGCCTATGCATAATTGCCGCGCTATCGAAGGTTCCTGAAACATACAGTCTGTGCGAGTGCCTAGGATTTAGTTGCCATCCACCTACCTACTGCCGCCATCGGCCGTGTAGTATAAATATGCCCGACGCAGCGAGTCAGTCAGTCATCATTCCGCCGTCAGTCTACAAGGATCAACGAGTGTTAACCCGCGCTACTCTTACTAGCGCGAAGGACATATACCCGGCTTAGCCCGTACCATCATGGACTCTATCGGGACATCATCTTAGCGCCTTGTCCAGATCGCCGTTCCTGGCAAGCGCTGCTCGGATTACAAGCGCCCTGGTTCCAGCGTCTCTGACCAGCGCTTCTTCCACGCTACCATGACCACCACGAGGACACGCAGCATCCTCACTGGTCACACCGTTCCCGTTCAACCGCCTACAAGGTCCGCCGCACCTTAGGCCGTCTCGTCAGCACTGGAGTTCCTGAAGACCGACGTTCTTCGCCAGTGCCTGACCTTCATCGAGTCCCGGTCACCAGCGCCCGGCGTCGACTCACTGACCCGCGCCTGACCAGCACATCACCGCAGCGTCCGGAGTATTTCAACTTTTGTCCTACATCATCTCCTCGTCACGGCAACTGACTCACCAATAAACACATGTGACCTTCACAACTTTCTTTCATTTTGTGCCTCTACACTGATCCCCAAAGTGTTAATTCTGAATGTAATTGATGCAAAATGATGTAAAATAATTACGTCACAATGGCCGAGTGATTAGATTCGTGGTTTCCGTAAGACTTATTACTTAATTCTTCTTCAATGAATATTATATATTCGACACTGGTAATAATACTGTCTTTCTTTAGCTTTTAGCAAGCGAATCCCACTTTTAAACCCCTGACCCAGACATTGTGTTAAGTTTTTATTGTGGGGATTTATTCAAACATTCATTTTCATGTTATGATTTGTGGTTTTTATTTTGTTCTCTGTTCTGTAAGAAACAACGCCTAGATTTTTTTTTACTTACAATTTTATTATTGGAGTGAGTAAGATAAATGAACGTCTTATTATGATCAGTTTTTTGTTGTATTGTGTTTTTGTTATTAATGAAAAAATAATTTAATTTGCAATACGTAATTATTGTTACTGTCTTCTTAATTCAAACTTATCATCAAGGAAAATAAATTAATTTCTTTATATTTAACATTATTATGGTTATATTAAGGCTATCGCTCACATACAGCGGCTCAATAATATGAGACCAGTGAATTTTACATACCATCTAATGGTAAAGAAAGTTTTTAGGGCAGTACAACAGTACAAGGTTTTGATTTAATTTAGTGTGATTCATCCCTCTGTATCAGAGAGATTTCGAATAATTTATTTTAATTAATTTATTAATTTAAACGCCCTGATGGGCTTTTACATTATACATATTTTACATAATTTACTGCATAAAACAGTTACAACAGAAGGTTTTTATTTTTAAAACATTAACAGAAAAATAACATTTTTTTTAACTTCACAACATATCTACAAGAAAATAACAAATATATGCAATCGCTCTTTAAATTTGTTACATAAAAATATCATTCAGGTATCTCATGAACACAGGCAAACTTATATTAAATATGTCGATATTTGAGGTGAATTTGTTTCCAAGTGTGTGAAAGAGAGAAATAGGTGCATGTATGTGATAGTTGGTACTAAAGTTATTGTTGCAGAATAATATGTTTTGCCTAGTTGCTCGAGTAGGTACTCTGAAATCTATGAGTTGAAGGAGTTCACAACAGTCTAGTTTGGAGTGAATAATCTTAAATAAAAAGTTTTCGGAATAATGTAAATCATACGCATAATAACTTGTATAATAATTAACTGTTTTTTGTAAATTTAATAATTGCAAATATAAAAAGAAAACCAAAAACACTAAAAAAAATTTAGTTCTATAGATGAAACTTGAAAACAATAAATGAATGTAAATCCAATAAGAAAAGTGTCATAAGGATGTATTATAGGCAATATAAGACTACTTCTACTGCTACTCTCAGGCAGGTATATTTAATTTAAGGGTAGGAATATCTTAAAAGGTAAGTTTTTAGTTTCGACCTGAATTCTGTTGGACCTGTCATGCCTCTTAGTTTTGGAGAGAGTTTATTTCAAGCCTTCGGCTCAGATGCTCCAAAAATGCGATCACCAAACTTAGTACTTGGCTTGCGCTTAGGTTCCATCAGTCTGCCTATAGCTGATGATGTTGCTGATCTAAGAGTTGATAAATGCCGTTGCAGTAATCAGGACGTGAGACTACGTTAACGAAACCACTACGTTGATTAGTGGTTTTGTTGCCTTTGTAGGAAGGTTTCTTCTTACAGACATTGATTCAGGACAGGACGCAGTATTGAATTGACTTTTAATCGAACAGTCCGAACCTACATTGTCTCCGAGAAGTTTGTCGGGATGATATCGCTGCCGGAATAACAAATAGGTGAATCGACTATGTAATGTTGACGTTTGTTTGTGGCCGCCCAGTGAAACTCAGTCTTAGGTAGATTCAGCTTCAGCTTGTTTGAAGACATCCACCGAGTTAATACTTCTAGAGCTCTACAACATATCCCAATAGGGGATGTCATAGTCTCACTGGCTCCAGACAATTGGAATTCTTGTGCGGTGTTCACATAAAAAATATATAGAAAATTTACTCGGCTCCTCAATTTATTTAATTTTTTCAAAAAATTACAGCGTACATCGCTACCCGTCGTTTCTATTTTAGGGCTCTTCTGAAATCAGTGAATAAAATCTGTAATTTAATTCGATTTACCTATTAGAGACTATTGTTACGTCAAGTTGAAATATTGTTTAGGAGTCAGCCTTTACAAAAGGAATTATTACGGTTTATAAAGTTATTAAATTGAACGGATAAGATGTACTTTATTCCCTATGATATTCTCGTGATGTATAATCCTAGGCCTGTCAGGTTCACGCGCTTTAATGATTTATCCAATTGCCATAATGCGAGCGCTGTTTTTGGGCGTTAGCAACCTGAAATTAGCGAATAAATTCTAAAGTACTTCGTTAAGTTTTACAGTGAAATTTCCTTCATTTGCTTGAATGAATCGAGGTGTGATTTACGGCAAACGTTTATTTCTTTGTTTTTACCCTGATAAGTACGATGGTAAAATAATTTATTACCTGTTTTTATTTGATTTGGTACGGAATTTGTAAGGTGAGGCCAGATATGATTAAAATTATAAGAACAGATTTTTTTAAACTAAGTGAAATGCTAATTGAACCGATGGATGCATGTTTGGAAATATTTATATGTATAAATATTTCCGAACATGCATGATATATTTCAACTCATCTATGTAGATGAGTTAATAACTAAATTAATCAATAAAATGTAACAAATGATAAATTGATTAATTTAGTATTTCAGTCAGAAACAGACAAAAACGACACTACTTAACCCCCAAGTAAATGTGTAATATTAAAAATAAATTCAAACAAAAATATAAACACTGTTATACAAATATACTATCCAAAATATCAAATTATTTCAATACTTACCAACTGACAATTTCAATTAAGATATCATTTAAAACACTACTTAAATGAAAATATTTTACAAAAGTATGAAAATTCTTATGTTCGTAGGTTGAAACAGTAACATTATTAAGCAAGATAATTATAATAATACAATTATAACATTAAATCACATAATTTATAATGTGATATAAATTCACGAATGTCAAAAGGTATCAGAAATCGTAAAATATCGAAATGTTTCTTTGTAGAATTTGCTTTGAAAGGTTTTGAGACTTAAAAATTAGAACAAACGTAATGAAATTATGTGAAGAATCTCCGAAAACAAATCACCAGTGTTTTCCTCAAGTGCAGAGAAATATAAATAAATAATTAAGAAATACGTATTAAGTAATTTTTACCTTAGTAAATCTTAATAGATTATATAAACCCTTCCAGAGATAGAAAATCCCTTGATCTCCGGTACTGTGTACTCAATCTTGGATCTGTGTAATCAAATTTGGAATTTTGTCATTTTTAATATGAATAAAAATTAATAGTTTACATTTATTTAAGTAAATTATTTTATTAATAGTTGGTACATGGGTACAAGTAAAATATTATGTATTGGTGCTGAAAACGAGGAAAAAACTTCGGTCACGCATAAAACATCTGGCTTCCAAGAGACAGGGCGTTCTGCACAGGGCTAGCATATTACTCAATAATGCCATCTGCTAATCTTATACAAATTTTAAGTACACCCAACAATTGAGAGCCACCTCTGGGCTGGATCCCAATAATACTTAAGCCTACTTGATTCTGTGCGTAGGCGAGCGGTGCGTCTGTTGACAATCAATTGCCATTTTTAATGCACAGATGATTTTATGTGGGTCATGCTGAGTCTGTTCTACAGGTATTTTAACGGGGCCTGCTATTAGGAGCTCGCAGCATTGATCTCCGGTGCACCGGTGTACGCGCGTGACTCGACGGACACGAGCGGAACGCCCGTTCACAGTTGTTGTTGGCTTCTTCGACTTGTTTTGGAGTAAGTCGACTCTTATTTGGAACATCTGTTGGAATCTGTTTTTTCTCCTTCATATAATCCTGGACTCTTCAAGACCCGCATTGATAAATCTCTTCCTACAGCTCCTACCTTAACAGGGTTCACCTGCCTTGACACTGTATAGACAAGGGCGTGAAAAAAAACAACAACAAAACGCGTGAAACGTCCATTATTGCCGGCAGACCACCGGCTACTATTGACAATCGCGCATCTCGTTCACTACCGCATCACCCGATTTGCCAACGCACGCAAACACACACGTGTATTATTTTAAAGATTTTTTCCCGATATTTCGACAAAACTTATTTTTCTGTTTATTGTAATAAATACGTTATATATTTTATCCATTACATGAATGTGTTGCGAGGTACGATTAAAACGTTAACTCTGTGTTTTAGTTAGAGATATTTTGAAATAATTATAGATATTTCAAATCAGTTAGCATCAACGGAAGGAGTGGTTTTGACCGCACCGTCACAATGTACCCCTCAGGTGTCGAATATTGCACATATCTGATGTGACGTATCTAAATTGACGTAAATCATGATCAAGAGATATTGTGAATGACGCGATTATGGTAATATGATGTTGACACCTTATCAGTACGAATTATTCAGGGCAACACCAATTTGCGAGCGCCCATCACCGTACGACGCATCTTCTAATTGATATGCGCCCCTGATTGCTCAGGATTGATGGCGTCATACAACCCCCCATGGAAAAGGCTGGAAACGGCTGAAATTTCGGTGAACTGGATCTAGAGGGAAAAACAAACGTTTTGTTCGCTACCAGGCTAATTAAAACGCACATTCATGTTGGAATAGTCTTGTAAAACTGAGTTAAACTGCCCTAGATTTCTTATAATTTTTTTCAAAATTTGCATTCAAATAAAATTATGAACTTCATGCTCTTTGTTTCTCTTTAGATCCGGCAAAAACTAAGAGAAATTATTATTATTATTTTCTATTCTGTATATTTGTTATTATGTGTTTGTCTATAATACGTATACTAACAAACGCTGTATGCAAGGACACTGGAGGTTCTAGAGACGTTATTAATAATTATGGGTAGTTTCGTTTTATAGGAAAGAGGCATATAATCACTTTCCTTATACCGTTGCTGGGAAAATGGTAGAGACCCCTCCGATGTCGTTCAATTCTTACATTGTTGAAATTACATTCGTTTCGGAAATATATCGATAAAATTATGAATAAATTACGAGGACTATCATTTTATTGTTGGCACTTCTGTAGATTTAAGGAGTTAAACACTAAACAGATACATTTTTGTAAAGTGTACGAGAATCAGCATTTTTTAACAACATCCACACAGCATAAATAGAGATTTGAAGGCAGTGATGTGAAGATACTTACATCTTAGCGAATAGCCTGTTTTATTCTTAGCGAACAGTATGTTCTTCGCATTAATCAACTAGCTGTAGGTTTGGCAATTTTTTTACATCTCTGAGTTCTATACCGTGTCTTGTTGGACGATTGCAAATATAGATATTGTTATTTTGTATACAGTTTAGTGAATATTTCAAACACTACAGTTCATGACTTAAATGATATTGGCAATTACTTAGAAACTACAGAATGAAAAACTACAACAGAAGATGCCAGAACTCACAGATGAGATTTTTTTTCTGTTTCAGACAAATAAACAGTTATGTGTGGAACCACAAAAAATTCAATGATTTCATTCACTGGGTAAATTCACTGAACAACTAAATGATTTTATTAAAATTCTGTGAAAATGTTAACAAATTCAAGAAGAATTTAACATTTTTTGCTCTAATTGAGGTCGCAATTTGTGGTATTCTGTGTCAACTCCAGTGAATTCGTTCCAAAACAGAATAGTATTAATGTGTGCATTTGTATGTTGGCCCTCATTCAAAGCTGGCGTTTGCCCCATGCGTCGTGTGCCCATGTGTTTCATTTTATGATTGCGGGCTATTCATTCGGCAATCTCGAGCGGATGCAGCGGTTGCAATGATAATAATTAATGGACTTTCATGCGAAATACATTAGCGATGAAATAAAGTTGCAAGACGTGTCCTCACGATAGCGAAAATGTTATAAAAGCGTGCTTACCATTACAATATTTCCTCTAACTGCTCCTAACCGTCTGCAGCCAGTGAGACCATGGCAACCCTAACTTGGGTAATTTGTGAGGTTGAAGGTAGAGGACAGGAGAAGGAGACGGCAAAGGAGAAGGTGGGGAAGAACTTGCCTATTGAGATCTGGTCACCAAACATGGCTAAAGCCATTTCAAGTAATGCTTCAATTTTGAATGGTGGTCTTTTACCAAGTACTTACTGAAAGTACCTACCAATCAGGGAAGTGTTGAAAATATACTCTGAAGGTTTTATTTCTAAATTTTTTATTACGCAATATTCAACTCTTGCTAAATGCAATTTAGGTAGAGTCTTGGATAAATATATCCTATTTTTATTTTTAATGTGCGACATCTATTGACTTTTTTGCAAGTCTAGAATAAATATTATTTTTCGGAAATAACTTAATGAGTAAAACCTGAAATTGTAATATTTCATTTTTGAAGACAATGTTAGCAATTTTTAAACGAAAATTTGAAATTTAAAAATCAGATCAAATACAGTCGCATATAAGGCTTAAAGCTATTCCGACAGATGCGGAGTTTTTTATTGATTTGAACCACGATAGTATAAACTTCTTGTCACCTGCGAGAAGGTTCTGTCAAATCTTTTGCATTTTGTTCCCAGTTTGACGTCAAGTGTTCATTTCGTGCGCTGTCTTTCTGTGTTATTTGACATCGATCAGAGAATCTCATTTGAATCTCACATCTTTTGGTGTGAGGGTACAAAAGCGAGTAAATTGTCTCGCCTGTTTTGAAGGATGTCGTCAACTTAAACTCGCGAGCCATTCTTAACTAGCTCCTGATCTCTATTTTCCTGATTCATAACCAGCTGCTTGCTCTGGGAAAAAAACCATTTAATCCATGTCAACTATTCAATTTAATGTTCTTAAATTTTCAGCTAATATAAGAAATTATGTGAAATCAAAACGGGAAATCCTTCTTGCTCGACGATTGTTTATTGTTAAAAACAAAAATATGTCTTTAACTTTTTATCATTATTATTATTTTTAATTTTATGTAATTCAAATTGATTAATGTTACTTGCGACAACTGACATGGGTCAATGTTCAAGGCCATTTTAAACTAGTTAGACCACGTTGAGATGTAAATTTTTATGTTTAAAATATTTTATGATCTGTTAAACCGATTTACTGAGAAAGTAATTGTGATTGTAATATATTCTCTATTATGTGAGGTACTTTTAAATCTTGTGACTCTTCCTCTCTTATATTATTTTTCATTTCAATGAGTTTTATTTACATAGTTTTTAATTTTAAAATATAATAAACTATATTATAGATATTTGGTCTGAGTAGGTTTTTGTAATTTTATCTAGCTATTTTTGTATTAAGTTTTTTAATAGCTGGTTTTTTCTCGCATAAATAAGAACATTAGTAAATAAATAAACTTACCTTTGTAAAATTATAACAACTTGCCCCTTCGAACGATTTTACATTAGAAGCTAAATACATTTTGATGCTCATTAAACACTTTCGAAAATCTGTAAAATAAATTCGAATTATTCCAAAGGAGTTTATTTTCTACATCGAAAACGAATGTTTTTTTAATTTTTAAAACACATTTGTTTTGGTTGACGTTTTGCAGGGCGCACTGTGTTTCGTTTCATACAGCTAGACGGAAAAAAGTCACTTTGGAATTCTTGAAAAATGACATCATGGGGGTATTAACAGGTAGTTAGTGTGACAAATGCTTTTTTAATTGGGGTAATTAATGCACGGGTTGACTCATACCAAAGCCCCAAAGTTAGGTAAATTAATTCATGAATTATCAGTTGCTTTTATTCGCATCTTGTCGCGCGAGCTGTAAGGTTGTTTATGTGCTTAAAATAATGTGTTTTGGTCCTAAAAAAAAATGAAAACTACTTTGGAAGATATGTTGTATTTTATTATTGTAAAATTTTAATATAAAACATTACAGTTATTTAAAAAAATAATGTTGAACTTGTGTATTTTTTTGTGGTTTAAAAATATTCAATTTCTAACTTCTCGAGAATTTTTTTCGGATAAAGTATCAATAAGGTTCCGTGATTTTTTTTTGTAGATTGAACAATTAATTTTCTATTCAAATCAGTTTCGATATTTTTGCTCATTAATGCTCACCAATCATAATTTGTCATTTCACAGGCACCACATACCAGATTTCCAGGCAGGAATTGTTCGAGACGCGGAGAAGTTTACCCAAGAAAGCAAGGTTTCAGGGAATATATAATCATATTTTAAGTAAATTTGAACGTCAAAATCTAAGTGCAAGCAGTGAAAAAAATTTAAAAAGCCAAGTACAGTTAATATCTTTGAATATAACCAAAAAGTGGCTCGCAGCTTCTCGGATTTGATCAATTTTAGAATTAACATTGAAGATGTAGATTTGAATGTAAGATTTAAAATGTTATTAACTAGGGTAGATGGCAAAATTTGCAATGTAATGACTGGAAACAAGTCGACTATGTCGTGTTATATTTGTGGTGCCAAACCCAGTGAAATGAATACTACGGTTATCAATAGAGTTCCACGACAAAAATTTTATTCCTTCGGCTTATCTACATTGCATGCCTGGATAAAAACTTTTGAATGTTTTTTTGCATATCGCTTACCGAATACAACTCTGGCAAGTCAGAAGGGATGCAAATAAACTAATTTTAAGTACTAGAAAAAAAGAATTACAGGAACGGTTTTAAAGTGAAATGAGATCAATTGTAGATAAGCCAAAACCTGGGTTTGGCAACACAAACACTGGTTTTTTCGAGAGCACGAAAATAGTGCCGAGATAACGGGTGTAGATGCGGGGCTCATCAAGAGGTTTTGCATAATTTTGAGTACAATAGCTTCTGGGTATAGCATTAACGTCGAACATTTTGAACAGTATGTGCATGACGCTAAGGAGTTATATCTTAACCTATATGATTAGTATACCATGCCACCAACTGTTCATAAACTATTATACCATTCATTTGATGCGATCAGTTCGTGCATTGTACCTATTGGGCAGCTGTCAGAAGAGGCGCAAGAGGCGCGAAATAAAGACTGTAGAAGATTTAGGTAATTGAACACCAGAAAAATCGACCGAACATCAACAAACAGAGATATGTTAACCATGCTTAATTACATCAGATCCAATAATAAATAGTTTTAGAGAGGTTCCAAGAAAAAAATCGAGCTCACTTCCCTCTGAAGTGTTAAATTTACTTGTTTCACCCAATTCCGAGTCAAGAATACAATGTTTGCGATCTGATGACTCCTCTGAACATTATTCTGATGACTCCTCTGAACATTATTCTGATGATTCCTCTGAACATAACTCAGATAGCATCTACTTTCAATAAGCATTATGTTTAAGCACTTTCTCACAAATCTATTGGTTCTGTACTATGTCTTAAAAAAATTAAAGATGTTTATGTGCAGTTAATTTCTCTCGCCGCAAATGACTCAAATAGCACTTTATTAGATAAGTAATCATTTTTTGTTTCGTTACTGTTCTTGCATAACTTTTGATATTATTATTTTATTTTCTGACTGTACTTTCTGCAACTAATGCTTGTTTTTATTAAGTTCTGTTGCTAAAATTGTTTTCCTAGATTAGTAATAATGATTGTTTTGATTATTTTTTAGCTATTTTTTATCATTTATTTATACTTTCGCAATTGTTTCGTGATTTGTATTATATTTTTTGACTGTGCTTTTATATTTTTATTATTCTCAAAATAGAAATATCCTTATATTTTTAAATTTGTTTTCTTTAAAAACCTCAAATACGGTATTAATACTGTTATTAATTATTTAAAAGATTTTTTTCCGATTTTTTTTTTTTTAAGAAAAAAATTAAATTAATCATTTTCAACCCAAATTTTCAATACATTCAGATTAAATACTCCCCACAAGAGGGTTCCAAACACTTTAAAATTATAAAAGAGTTTTTTCCGTCTAGCTTGTATGAAACGAAACACTGTGGGGCGTTGCGATTAGTAAACTCAGACAATACTACAAATTTAAGGGTTGAAATACGAAGCGGTTTGAGATTTATCGGCGATATAATAACACACCCTTTAAAAACTTGCCCACAACAACCAATTATAAATTTCCTCGTTATACTTGTACATTATGTATTTGTATCAAACGAACATAGCTGCGATCTTACAACGGAGTATCTTCTATTGATGACTCGTCCACCATGCTTCCACCAATAGCGGACGTGATACCTGACACGGTCTCCAGCACCGCGACCGATTTATTATGTTCCTGACAGCTGAGGTTACCACACCCCGCGAGGTGCTCGCTCTCTCACCACCTTCCCGTTTAAATATCAATACCAATTTAATTCATTGTATATATTCCTATGAGTAAATTTGATAGCGCTCTTATTTGATAAATCATCTGTTAGGTGAATATAAGTAAATAAGCACGTTGGGTGCCAAAATGTTAGGTAAATGTATTCAAATGATAGGTAAATGAGGGCATGGAACCATTACACAGAGAGAGACAAGGTATTTGAATTATATATCAGGTTGTGGAACTTATGCAGGCGGCTTTAATACTTGGTGTTAGAGGGGTATTGAATTAAACAAAGGCGTGCTTTAACACCAAAAGTAACAAAAAATGTTCAAATATTATCAAATCGAAAATCTGAAACGATATGAGCTGAAAGCAAATTAGACCTGATTTGAAGACAAACTGGTATGGCGGTACGAAGCGTCGTACTAATTGAATTGAAAACGAGCTTGGTGAGGCAAACGAAGCGTCGTGCTGCAGTCCGCACACCCTCCATAAGTGAGGCAACCCATGGCTTCACCTATGCTGCGATGGATTCTGAAACGGCGGGTTAGATCAGCTGACAGGACTCCAGCCATAAATAAACCACTCACGCTCCAGCTACGCGCTTCCTGGTGACGTCCAGTTTACCGGGCACTGCCGAAGCCATCAGGTTCCGCGCAGCAATTTCTGTAGACCTCAGGCCACAGGACAATGCCGGAAGGGGCATTCGTTCAAAATGACGCCGCGCGGCTAAGATGGCAAACGGCTCCAACTTCTTCAAAGATGACTGTGACCTTGGTCACTTGAGGCTCGTCAAGGAATGAGCTCAATAAGCTGAATAACCATGTTACTATGTTTATATATGTGTAACACATCCATAATAACAACTTGTATCTAACAATTAAATAGTATCGTTGTAACGTCATATATTATTTAATTACAACAAGAGATACTCTTTAATGTATCATTAGATTTTAGGTAGTTCATTTTAGTTGGGATATGAATACATTTTATATTTACTTTCGTTCCAATTGAAGATATCAACATCAAAGAGAATGTTAATATATGTTAAACACAATCTTATTAAGCAAGCAAGATTTGAATTTATTTTACAGTGTTTTTCATAAAAAAATCGTTGCGAATATTTCATAAAATTATTATGGCTAACCTAAAACTTTTTTTTATTCTTATCACTGGCCAAAATTGCATCAGCTTTTAAATTAAAGAATGGCAGCTAATTGCACCCGAGTTTCGCTAACTACAAAACTGCATTCGCAGTGCATACTGGATTAGATTGTAGTTATTGGCGAAATAATAAGACGGAGAGAAACGTAATCAGGGTTTCATTCAGAGGAACTTTTTGCAGAATATGCAGTGGCAATATAATTTGGACCCATTTAATTTGGCACGTGTTTTTTTTCGCGTGGTGGAAATTTTTAAAAAACTAAAAATATGTGTAATATTATTTCTTGCCTAGTGAAAAATACGTGGAATATTACTTTATGCCTAGTGAAAATTTAGAATTTATTAGAAAATGCTACATTATTTTATTATATTTATTTATTCACGCCTCGAAAGTTTTCACATGTATACATTGTAATATGTACATTTTTCAGGATTATTATAATAAGTGCATATTACATTACATTCTACGGCCTCCGTGGTTGAAGGGTAAGGCTCTCGACAAGCAAGCCGGTCGCGGGTTCGAATTCCGGCATGCGCAAGTAAATTTCAATTGAAGAATTTGTGTTGTTTTGCAATTTAATATAATATATAGTATACGTGCGGCACGTTCCAGAGTGGAAGATACTCTCAGTATCGCCCTGGTGTAAGACCACTATTCAGAATAGAAACGTTGCTTGAAATAGCTTCAGCCGTGTTTGGTACTTCTCCACCTTCCTCTCCACCATCTCCTTCTCTCCCTTCAGCTTCGTAACTTATAATTCCATAGTCTCGCTAGCTCCAGACGGTTGGAAGCAGTTGTGCGGTATTAACATAAAAAAATAACTTAATAAAGTAAGAACGATGTAAGCAGGTACACTACAAGTACCACGGAGAGTTCAATAATTGTATAAAATAACAAGACCAAAAAATACGTAGTTAAGGTACAATGTCTAGTTAGTGTGTTGATATTTATAAAAATAAACATGAACAGTTTGTTGTAAAACATGTTTGTATTTACCAAACCTTGGATTGGGTGTTTTAAATAGCTAAATAAATACAACCATAAAAGGTGCACACGAAAAAGTATGAAAGCTATTAGTTATTATAGTATACATATAGTTGTAATAATTAAAACGAATGTTAACTTTTCATGACAACAATGTTAGACGTAAATGCAATAAAACGTATTTAATGGTCGTTCCACCTCTGTTTTTACTGCCTCCTCTCTATTGTGTGAACTTACCTCCTGCTACAGTAATAATTCTACGTACCTGTATGTGGTCACAAGTTCACGATATGCACTGTGTTACCCAAACATTACTTACTTTACTACTCTTACTCTCGTTTACCGCTGATGTAATAAACAGCGGAATTTCTGGGAGAATTACAAAAACCAAAAAAGGGCGAAATCTAAATTTAAAAGTTTAACCCTTTAAAACTTGAATTAAAACTGGCAGTGATAGAATATATTTGATGCTTGGTAACAATTGATTGAATTTTTTAAAATTTTTTAGATGTGATGTTAATTTCATTCGAAAGGAAATTAGGTTTCGCGTAAAATGAACAATCGTATACCTACTGTGTACAAAAATATAACATTTTATTAACTTCGTTCGAGATTGAACGAAAAATCACATATCAAAATATAAAAATGGCCAATGCTTAAACTATTAGCTAAGATCCAGTAAAAATAGCATTCAAAGCCAGTTATACCAGCAATTGACGAATAAAAACCGCGAATTATTATTTGCTCTAGATAGGGAGGAAAAAAACTTAAATCTTTGTATTTTTAAATTTACCAGAACACGGCTGAAAGGGTAAATGAAAACGTTTTTCATAAAGTTCTCAGAGGCTTTACTATGAAAGAGATAGCTTATAAGTTATAATCTAATTGTAAGCATCTAAATGCTAAACTGATCAATGATACAGATTTTCAGATAATGTTTTCATTTACATGCTATTTGCATGTTGTGCTTATGCATAAATATTTCAATAAACAACAGTACCTTGGTAGTTTATTTCGCATTTCAATTTTAGTTCTTTTCATATTTTCTGCACAATTCTTTCTAAAAGCTCTGAAATAAAAGTGTTGAAAAAAAAACACCAAACAATTTAAACACCTGTACCAATTGTTATAAGGCTTACCACCAAAAGTTGGTAACTTACAAAAACTTATTTTGGAGTAAGCTCAATTTTAAAGTTTTATCTTCATTTTAAAATCATGGTTTTGAGAATAATGTTAATGATAATTCAAAAAAATATATTTCTTGTTTTGTCTATTAAACACACAAGCTTATTTTTGTAAGTGTTTATATAATATCTTTCTTGTCTATTAATTATAAAAAAAATGAAGTTATAAAGTTTTGTAAAAAAAGCAGTTGCTAAAAACCTACTTACCGACATAAGAGAGGACTAAAACTTATTCTAGACATAGATTATAACATATTAAAATCATAGCTAACTCAAAAAACCCAAAATTTGTTACAAACTAGTTTTAGTTTTCGTCTGCTTCAAGGGTTTTGCTGGGTTAAAAACTGTAAATTTTACAGTTGTTTCGCATTTTTTACATGGTCGAAACGTTTGTGTACATTTAAAAAAAATTTCTAGTCCTCAATCCGCAAATCAAATAAGTGAAAAAATAAATTAAATGATCTTTTTCAAGCATTACATTATTAATTATTGAAGACAATATTAGCGATTCATAAACAAAAATCTGAAACAGATAATCAGAAAAATAAACGGATAAATCAGATATTAAAAATAAAATTATAAAAAACCAGATATTTTCTGATTTTTCTGTTTCAGATTTTTGTTTATGAATCGCTAATATTGTCATCAATAATTAAATATTACAGGTTGAGGTTTTGCTCACTAAAGTTATTCCAAGAAATAAACATTAAATTATTTTCAAATTCATAGCTTATTTTACGATTTTACATTATGATAGGACCAGAGATCCATAAAATTCTATTTATGTCACGATCTACCTTTTATGGGAGGGAAATAATAATTTTCAATTCCAAACGCATTATCTTCATCTTTACCTATGTCAAAAATACGAATACGATTCGTTTCATCACTTCTCGATTTCTGTGGAAAACCCTTTCTCTGCTCTGGTCCCCTGGTATTGTTCAGTGACCCGGCGGACGTTTTGTGTGATTAATATCAAAGGATAATCAGATGGGATTTGAGGCTAAATTCCAATACGTTTTATGTGAATGCTAGATTTTGGAAAAAAACTGTTCAAAAAATTAATAAAAAGACTTTTAAAATATTAAAAAAATATATGCCCACGCACTAGAGTCCATACTGCTCCCAACTGTCTGAAGCCATTGACACTATGGCATCCCCAATCCCAATCAGAGGGGAAGAAATTAGGGTAATGTAGGTGAAGAAGTACATGGTTCTAAGTAAGAAAAGAAAAAGTCAGAAAGTCGTGTCGCTAACAAGTAGAGTGTCGATGAAAACCAAAGTATATAATATTTACATCACTTAGCTTAAATAAAGAAATTGATTTAGGACAAATAGATTGGAAGTTTGCGCTAGCAGAGTTCAAACGAGAATGCCAAAATATAAAGATAATTTTTTTATAAATATTATTACAGAGTAGCCGGGACGAATCAGCCCTAACTTAAATCAGAAAACACTCTCGTCCAGGCCGTCGCCCAGTAGTAGGGCGCGCACCTACACCATAGATGGAGAATCCTCAAGCCACCGTAATACAAATGTTAAATATGTTATAATTTATATGATTTTTATATTCTATATTAAATTTTACATCTTGTAATTAATTTATGTGATGATGCTCTTATATGACAGAATATTGGACTCACCGTTCTGTTCAACTTAAATAAACAAAAAATGTTGTTATTATTAAGATTTTCATACTTGTAATTTAAAAATAAAAGTCCACAAATGATGACAGTGAGATAACGACAATAATGAAACCAATGAGGAAAGTAGGAACATTTAATCAAGTAACAAAGATTAGCCCGAAAATTCCTTCTTTAAAATATGTTAATTATTTACACACCGTCTATTTTTCGTGTTAAAATGGTACTCCCGAGTCTAAAACTCAATTTGTTTTGACTTTCAATGAAAGGAATCAATTTTTTTAACTCGTGTGGAACAGTATTAGAACATCGAAATCGATAATAAAATACAACTTATTTATTGAAACACGGCTAAAGCGGTTTCAAGCAATTTTTTAAATTCTGAATGGCGGTCTTATACCCGAGAGAATGGGAAGTGCCCATCTCATACAGGACCCCACCGAAAAACAGAGTGGGTTCTCATTGCCTCGCAAAACCTGATCCGCCACCAATAGGTTAAGGTGCTCCCATAGCCGCTGTGCCCACATGATGCACAGATGAAGCCCTAAAGAGTCGGCGATGTGTGAATGTGATGCGGTGTAGACCACCAAATATGTAGTCAATGCATGCCCGCTCCATTCATTCCCCGGCGGGAATGATGAGGTTGACATGGCGACGCTTGAGGTCCTAGGCTGGCTCGCAAACCTAGATGTCCCCCTCTGACCCCATCACCATACTAAAGAAAAAGAAGAACCTGAGAGAATCTTCCATACTAGAACGTGAACAAATCAAGAAAAATACAGTTCTTAATTTTTTTAAATGTTGTTCCGTAACGCTGATTGCTTTTGACAGGCTGTGTACTAGCCAATCGTACCGTCAGAATTTAAACTGTATAGTTTAAATTTCGCACATGTCAGCTGGATCCCCGGAGGCCGTGGGCCGAGCAGTTGCACAAAAACGGTTCGTCCTGTCATCTCTCGATCGCCGGTTGTCTAATCGGAATAATCATAAGACGTATTTTTATCGCAATTTAATCTAAAATAACGAGTACTAACAACCACGCTAAACGTCCCAGTGCTGACAGATGATGCTCACTATGCAGATTTCACCATCTCCTCCCGGTAAGTTGATTGTGAATTAACGTTATGTATTGTGTTTTTGCATCGCCTGTCACAAGCCATATAATTCATTTATACTTTATCTGTGTGGAATAGCCCTTTAAAGTGCGGCTATTCCAACCCCTGTTCGTTCTTAGAACATTTTTGGTGCCGAAACTAGGGAACTTTAAGATTATAATCTATCTATGCCAAAACGGATAATGCTGTGGAATGTTTCTTAAATTTTGAATAATAATCAATTCGAACAGTAATTAGGTAGGTACCTAGCGCTTGAGTATTTACGACCTACCGCGCATATAATTATAATAGATTAAATTATTATCATTTATTTTGTTTCGTTTTTGGGTACGTTTCCAATCGTGTTTATTCAACATGGCCCCAGCCATTCAAACATTGCGCCGGAAACGGACATTAGCTAATAATAGGTTAGTCAAGACACATGAAATAGCAAAAAGCGCTTTGCACGATGCAACTAAGTACAACTTACTGTTAGCGCATTATACTACTCTGGAAAAGATAGTTCTTGAATTTGAAACGTCTCACGCGGAAATATTAGCTTTAGATGACACAAACGAAATTGATGAGGATAAAATTCGCGAAACCTTTGACGAGATGTATTATCAAATTGTCGAAATTTACCAGGAGTTAACCAGTCAGCCTCTCGATTGTAAAACCGCGAATGCGTGCACAAACGTTAAATTACCAAAAATAAACATTCCAATATTTTCTGGAAATGTCAAGCAATGGCCCGAATTTTACGACATGTTTAACGCTCTGATTCATGAAAACAAATCTTTATCCAACATCGAACGCATGCAGTATTTGTTCTCATGTTTATCTGGAGAAGCTTTAGGGTTAATTCGGACATTTCCAGTACAAGGAGCTCACTACGTTGAAGCATATCAAAGATTAATCGCGCGCTATCGTAACGCGCGTGAACTCGCATTTACGTGTTGGCAGGAAATGCTAAATTTAAATTTTCCGTTTACCGATCCTTTTGAATTTCGTCGCGTGTTCGATGTATTTAATGAGGATTTAACAATTTTAAAAGAATTGGATCTCCCAATAGATAATTGGGACTTTGTGCTTTGTTATTTAATTCTGTCGAAATTAGATTCACCTACAAGATGCGCATTCGAACAACTGCAGTCTCCTACCGACCTGCCTTCATATTTGAAACTCAAAGAGTTTCTTTATAACAAATGCGAAGCTCTTGTACGAGACTTACATTTTTCGACTCGCGATAGCAGTACTATTGACAAACCTCTTGCACGGAACTTTAATCAGGCTGCCAAAAAACGAACTTCAGCGCTTCTTTGCGATCTTAAGAAAGGACAGCCTAAAACAAATAGGTCCTCGAACTCCACCACTTACCTGAAATGCTCCTGTTGCGGGGAAGACCACTCCATTTCCAAGTGCAAGGTATTTGCACTCAAGTCAGTTCAGGATCGCCTACAGTTTGTTCAATCACACCGTTGGTGTTTCAATTGTCTTCATTCTTCTCATTATCTTAAAGATTGTAAATCTTTGTTTACATGTCAAAAATGTCAGCAAAAACATCATACTTTGCTCCATCGAGACGAAAACGCTTCTTTGGAAGATCAGTATCAACACTCCACGACGTCTACGGACCAGGAGCCTTCTTCCGACTCTAAAATTCAGGTCCTCACCAACTTAGGAGACAAGTCCATAGTACTATTGTCAACCGCCAATGTTGGCATTCGCGATTCGTCCGGCCGTTTCCAAACCTTTCACGCATTGATCGATTCGGGCAGTCAAGCTCACTTCATCACCGATCGTGCTGCGGAGCTTGTAGGCATCCCTCGTCAAGCCAGTTCTCAGAGAGTTAGCGGCTTAGGCCAATCTTCCGCAACCACGTCAGGAATCATTCAATTAGAGATCGGTGTTAAGGGACGGGTTCTCTTCAACATCAAGGCACTTACGCTGCGTAGTATCTGTGGCAACATGCCAACTGTTCGTCTAGATAAGTCATCGTGGCATCAATTGAGAGACTTGCCTCTTGCCGATCCTGACTGTCACAAACCGGGACCGATTGATCTTCTTTTGGGTGCTGAGGTTTTCTCTTCTCTTCTGAGACCTGGTAATTTGAATGGTGGTCCACGTCAGCCATCAGCTTTCAATTCTGCATTTGGTTGGCTTCTTCTAGGTTCAGTTGGTTCGAACACTGCTCATAAAACGAATTCTTTCATCGTTACTAACGAAGACCGGCTCCACGAAGAGGTCCAGCCACTGTGGGAGTTAGACACCATTCCCCAGTCTTCACACCTCACTCCTGAGGAACAACTTTGTGAACAAATGTACTACACTGACCACTCACGGGACACTTCGGGAAGATACATCGTATCCTTGCCTTTCCGAGAAAGGGGAAGGGATATCTCTTTTCCAGGATCGCGTGAGATCGCTTTACGTAGATTCCATTCCCTCGAGCGCGAATTCATAGCAAATCCAACCTTACGTGAACAATATTCTGCTTTCATGACTGATTATTTACACAGTGGTCCCATGACTCGTGTTCCTGGAAAAGATTTGCACAAGGGAAAGTATCACATATCTCATCATTGCACTCTTCGTCCAAGCAGCGCTAGCACTAAGTTAAGAGTGGTTTTCGACGCCTCAGCGACGGATGTGAACGGATCCTCGTTAAATGATACCTTGCTTATCGGTCCAAAGCTTCAAAAGAACCTGCTGGAGCTTTTGCTAAAATTCCGTATACCATCGGTAGTGTTTACTGTTGATGTACGACAAATGTATCGCCAAATATTGGTTCAAGAACCAGATCGTGCTTTCCAAAGAATATTTTGGCGTTTTCATTCGTCGGAACCCATCCAAGAGTACCAACTAAACACTGTAACCTATGGAGTATCCTCCGCCCCATTTTTAGCCTGTCGTACTGTCAAACAGTTGACCTAATATGAAGGTTATGATTTACTGCTAGCGCGTCGTGTGCTAACTTCGGATATTTACATAGATGACATCGTCACCGGTTGTAACAGCTTGGAACAAGCTCAACAAACGAAAACCAAAGTTATCGAGCAAAGTTATTCAAACGAGGTCAATTCGAATTGCGGAAGTGGGCTAGTAACAAACCAGAATTACTCGCCGATCTGCCTCCGGAATACTGCCTCAATGACTTGGTGTCCATGGATGTTGATAACTCTTACATTCTCAAGGTATTGGGATTAAAGTGGGAGCCACCTTATGATACATTTTCATTCGAAGTCTTATGCCTCGATCGCGAGTTTACTAAACGCACTATCCTCAGTGAAGTCGCTCGGGTTTTTGACCCTCTCGTTTTTCTATGCCCTGTAAAAGGGCGCAATTTCCCTGTGAGAGGTCCATTGCAAAAAGGGTGCCTTAGTACATATCGGCGTTAGCTCAGGTGGTAGAAGGTGAGGTCATGATCATCAGGGGTCAGGTCAGCTTCTGCTTTTACACGGGGAACTGATTAACAAACAAACCACTTCGAATTCGTCAAAGGAAACGCATTAATGGGGTATGATGGTATATTCACAAAGCACAATTACAAACAGGTACACAAATGAGATGGGTCAGTTACATCCTAAATATCCCTAGCGTTTCGTTAGGAACAATCTCTCTTGATAATTTAGGTTCTGGCTGGCAAAGCGTGGGTGTAGGCATAGATCAAGTCACAAAAGGCACATAAAAGGTAAAGATAGTTAGTCCGCTTACATGAATTTGTAGTAAGTTTCGCGTACATGATGAACCACAAAAGGAGGGTTATCTTCCGTACTGTACGCGCTATTACGCGTACATTTCTCCATGGTGAGTAGGCACAGCGATTAGGTACAGGCTTTGAAAATACTTGTACAAAGCGGCCGTTAGTTTAGGCGCGCAAACACGGCGTCCTCGTTGATAGCAGAACAGACATGTAGGCAGGGCCAAAGCTAGATTGTGAGTGTGTGTTGGTGATTTGAATGCCGGCGAGTGTGGCGTGGAACAGTTTTACCAACTTGGCCGTGCGCGAGGCAGGTGCGCGCGCACAGTGACAATGGTAACAACTCACCGCTTACTAATTTGAATTCGCGGGAGTTTTGAACGTGTCCGATTCGTTACGTGACACATCCCCGCCCGCCCGAGAAAAAGCGACGTGGCAATGGAGCAATAGGCTCAAGAATCCTCTTTTACTTACAACATGCCACTGGCTTGCGAGAGAGAGAGAGAGAGAGATTGTTGGGTGTGCTAGCTAATTGATGACAAACATAAAACACATAGTGACATGACAAGACAAGACAAAATACAGTAACATATGACATGACATGACAGGACAAGACAGAACACAGTAACATATGACATGACATGACAAGACAAGACAAAACATAGTAACATTTGAAAGAGAGAAAAAAAAATGACTCTAAGTTTATCATTGGTCCGGGAAGCTAAGATTTGCGAAGCGTAGTTTGTTTGCGTAGTGGGTCGGAGTTTGCGTAGCACTTGTTATTTTCACTAACACATGACCCTTTGAGATTACACTCAAATGAACACTAGGGTCTTGGAAAAGAACACGGTGTGGAACTTTGTTGTTGCGGAGGGGTTCTACTATCACAGAGGTCAAAATAGGTGCTTCAGGTTTGTAGAGGTGCCAGAGTGGGTCCATGCTGGTAGTAAGCAAGGTTGTACTGGTTATTAAAGCGTGCAGGGCTGCGAGTAACATAGGTTGGTGCCAAATGGAGGTTGGTGGTGAGTATGCACAAACGGCATTTGGTGAGTCTGCATGAACGGCGACTGGTTGGTCTGCATGTTTTAGTATTTGCAAGACAGTGCTTGTGTCAGTGCTTGGTGGAGCAAAAGACAACTGTTGATTTGGCAGGAACGGACAACTAACCTGGAGCTGACATGCTCGGAGGTTGTTGTTTGGAAAGTGTCATTATATTGTGAGACAACTTGTTCGCAACTGCACAAACGGCTCACACTTGATTGAGTTGAGTGTGGTCGGGTGCTTTTTATATAACGAGGCTGAAGAGAGGGGACCTCCGTGACGGTAGTGAAGGCGGCAATGAAGAGGGCTCAGCTGGTGATGAGAGAGGCTGCTGGGCTTCTTTTTAGTCCAGGGGTGAATTATTATTAGAACAAAATTCTTGAAGTTTACCTGCCTGGTAGACCAATGATGCAAAAATGGTTGGAGAGAAACAAATGTGCCTTGGGTAGAAGAAAGAGATTTGCTTGCCAGAAACCAGAGAAAGAGAAAGATAGAGATGTTCCTAACTAGTTGATATTTTACAAATGTGAAAAAAAAAAATGTTTTCGTATCAAGAGGTGACTCTGTATAGTCCATTCAGTGCAATAGTACTGAATACAAATCCACTGATACAAGAACATGTTTGTGCAGTGAGACAAAAAATAACTTCTTTGAAAGCAATTGACCTTTCATGGTCAATGTCATCGCTAAAGCGGTAACAACGTAAGGCTTTCAAGGAAGAAAACGTAGTGAATATATTTCATTGAAGGGTGAAGGGATGATGGAAGAGGGGGTGAGAAAAAAGATTCGTGGATGAGGTTTGTCCTATTTGACAGACGATAAGCCAATGCTTATCGTACTATTTCCAAATCCGTGAATAATTTTAACAATATGTACATGGTGAAAGTGATGACGAAAGAAGATGTTTGAGTACAGAAATCTGCTGAAAACTGGCTAGAGTCCGGATTCGATCTTCAAGAGAGAGCGAAATATATTTGACAGCAGGTTTCCCGACTCATTATATTTACAAGAAGGTGTGATGAAACATAACATACAACATAATACAATTCTAGTCTTTCATGTGTATTGGATGAAAGACTAGGGGTCGATTTAATCTTCTACAAATTTGTGAGAAAATGACAGACCCTTGTTCAAATTTCACAAACCTGGGAGTTTTCTTATTCGTTTCCCAGCCGACGAGTTAGGTGTTTTTGTGTCATGTCCCGATTGACCTCCTACGACACGATACCTCATAATCAAAAGTGAAGCCGATGATTAGTCCATGGTCAATGGATAGTAGATAGTTCTTGGGTTAAGTTACAAGAAGTCTACAGGCATCAGTTCAACCAAAATTTGCTGAATGCACAGCTTCAATGTTATTTTAAAAAAAAAAAAAAAAAAATTCTTCCAAGAGGGAAATTTCCTGCTGTTTGGCAAGTTTAACAAAAGTGTCAAATATTTTAAAAATGACGAGACATATCCGGGTAAAATGATCTACGTCAGGTAGTTCAAGTGTAAACAGGTGGCAATCTTAATTAAGAAAGGCCAATTGATATTATATCGTTCACACGAATCACGGTAAGTATTATGACGTCTTCACGTATCATGTAAGAATTTGAACGATTTTGAAAAAAAAGGTCGAGCCTAGTATTGCAAGGGTGTAAGACAGTAGGTATTTATATCAAAACATTGAGACAAATTACCTATTCGCTGTATTGGCGAAAGAATTAAGTGATTATGACGAGCTTCTCGTATAGCGTTGGATTTTATAACGTTCGCACGTATCATGGTGGATTTTATAACGATCTTTCGTATCATGGTGGATTTTATAACGATCTCTCGTATCATGGTGGATTTTATAACGATCTCTCGTATCATGGTGGAAGACAAATTTACGTTTAAGTTGATAAAGAAGTTTCCATTTCAATACAGACGGCATATGAACAAAATACACAATAAACATACTCGGTGATGTCGATAGTTATTGGTACCAGCATAATGCAAAAGTAACATGACAAGCAGATACAATTGTACAAGACATGTGGTGTGATGGTAGTAATTACTTACACAGCGCACAAATATAGCGAAAGAGACCTATTGGTTTTACTTACTCTTTGCTTACAATATACTGTGATGACACAACCAAAAGTTGAGTTTACACGGTAAGTGATGACATAATACAAGACATATGTCAACAAGAATTTTTATACAAGACGAAAAAATAATATATATATAGCAAAGGAGGCCTGTTTGGCTTTACATATTCTTTGCTTATAATATAAAGGTTTGTAGTGGTTTATTTAAGACCTGATTGGGTTTTACCTACTTAAAATGACCAAACAAAATGAGCAAGGAAACACGCTTGGTGTTACCAAATGCCACAAACACGAATGTTGTGAACTTTACATGTTATACATTTTTATATACAAAAAGGAGGGCACCTTGAGACACAGGATAACTTAATATGAGTGACCTGGCTTGGTGTATTTTAACAAGGCAAATTAATGTCATTCAAGACAAAAAAAGTGCTACAAAATAACAGATTTGGGTCAGGAAGTTGAGATCCTATGATTTTACATACTCAATGTGACCGAAAGGTGTTATGCATGGTACAATGTTATTGATGAGGAAGACAAATTGCAATTGTTTTTCTTTACAACAACTATTTTCAGAAATGACGTGTCAATGTCAAATTCTGAAAAAAGACAAGAGCAAATGGGATAGTTGAGCGCCATTCAATTTTGGAAAAACTGAAAAAACTTTAACATGGTAATTGTAACTTATATTTGTTACACCTGTGTAACTTGAATCAAATGACGATACCTAACTGGAATTACACACGCATTTTGATTACAAATTACAGGGGTAGAACATTCACCTCAATTGGGTGTATGTTGCAAAAAAAAGGTCATTGTTTTTATACGATGGAACCCATTAGAACAAATATGAAGGACAATAGGAAGAACAAGAGCAAAAAAAATATAATGATATGTCAAGAAAACTTGGTGTGTTGGGAACAGGAAATGGAGAACATTTTCGAGTATCGCGCGTACCCAAAAATACAAACCGACATTGAGGAGGTGTCTCTTTTCTGAAATGATCAGTTTCAAAAAAGGTTTGTACATGAGAAAAAGTGAAACGTGAGAAAAAGAATAGTAACAAAAGTTTATATACAAAGAAATAGTGTACCGAGGTCAAGGTTACAATTGACACTTATTGTACCTTGTCGTGTAAGATTTACTTACAACAAACCATAATGGGTGATTAACTTATGAAAATCAAGAACATTGTGGTTAAAAAGGCTAATGATTTCAACAAAAAACGAATAACACTTTGGTAGACGGCTTGTGAGATCAATAGTAGAAGTCATAGATAGTTGTTTAAGCAAAGTTTGTAGTGTATGGCAGTGGTTGTTTCTGCCAATGAGGTACAAACGTAGGGACAGGAGTGATGGTTTCTATTGTTTCCATATTTCCAGCCTTGACAATGTCCTTTATGTGGTAGTTGCCTATGTGTTATGTTACCTATGTTACCAGAAATGTCGGACAGGGTGCACACCAAATCTGAGATTTTTCTCAGTACTTTAGCCTTGATAAAGCGGGGTGCCAATTTGGCAGAGAAGTACATGGCACCTTGTGACAATGTGTTATTTCTTCTCCAGACAATATCCTCTTTATTAAAAGTGACATGTTTCCTGCGTAAGTTGTATCTGTCCGCACTTTTTTGGTGGGCCAGTAATAAAGCGTCTGTTACTTCGCTGTAGATAGCAGAGAGTTCTTCTAAGCGGTGGGCATATGTTTCTACAGGGTCTTCAGATGAGGGGACCGATGATGGAAAATCATTATTTCAATGTAGAGAGCCGTGAACAATTTGTTCCATGCCGTGTTTGAGGAAGAATGGGGTGTAACCGGTTGTAAGATTTACCGTGTTGTTTAT
Source organism: Hesperophylax consimilis (assembly GCF_061612785.1). NCBI lineage: Eukaryota > Metazoa > Arthropoda > Insecta > Trichoptera > Limnephilidae > Hesperophylax > Hesperophylax consimilis. Next base: position 7,225,097 of record NC_142850.1, read on the forward strand.
AGCTGCTTGAATTTTTTCCAAGTTTTTACACCAAGTGCGTTGGTCTTTATCGACTAGGATAGCCAGGGCGGTATTGATGTTTTGGTTATAACGCTCTACAGTGTTGTTCTGCGGTGTGTAGAGAGTATTATAAAAAATGTCCTTTATGCCGTATTTGGACAGGAACTCCTTAAATTCAGTTGCGATGAACTGTTTTCCGTTATCCACAATAATTGTACGGGGGGTTCCGTAAGGTATAAATATGTGTTTTTCCAAAAGGCTTACGACTGCAGATGCGGTGGCTCTTTTTAAAGGGAAAATCCAACAATATTTGGTGAAAATGTCCACTTCACTGAGTATATGCATGTGTCCAGCATAACTTCTGGGGAAAGGTCCAATAAGATCCATTGACAGTGATTGCAGTGGTCTATCGGCGCGTTTGGGTTTACCCATAAGACCAGCAGGGGGTGCAGTGCTGTGTTTATAAGCTTTGCAAGTGTCGCATTTAGAAATATAATTTCGCACTTGTTTGAAAAGACCGGGCCAATAATATTTCAAGGATATTTTCTTATATGTCTTGAAGGTTCCGGGGTGTATGGATTCCGGGGCACTGTGGTTGTTGAATATTATTTGTTCTCTTTCTTCAGGAGGAACAACCAGTTTCCAGGCATGGTCTTCGAGAATAGCCAAAGGAGGTTTGCAATTACGGTACAATTGTCCTTCTTTTATGATAAAATTGGGAAACTGTTGAGGAGAGTTAATGCAACCGTTGAATATCTTTAGATACCAGGTGTCCTTAGTGGAAGAAATGGGAGCAGTTGGTTCGGTGTTTAGGAGAGCAAGCTCGATTCTTGAGAGTGCATCAGGTACAATGTTGTCGGCGCCTTTGCGGTGTATGACATCGAAAGTGTATTGAGATAAGCGTGATGACCAACGAGCGAGTCTACCGGATGGATTGTTCAAGGAGATTAGCCATTTTAGGCTGCTGTGGTCAGTAATTACAGTGAATTTGCTGCCGTCTATGTATTCTCGAAAGTGGTGAATAGAATCCATTACTGCCAGTAACTTTTTTTCCGTTATTCCGTAGTTCTTTTCGTGTTTGTTTAAACTTCGGGAAAAGTAAGCTACAGGGTGTTCTCCATCGGGAAATTCCTGAGTTAGTACTCCGCCGATTCCAACATTAGAAGCTTCAGTATGGAGCGTGAAAGGAAGTGTGAAATCAGGGCAGTTCAGCACAGGTGCTGTTTGTAGAGCAGATTTCAAAGTGATGAAGGCTTTTTCGGTTTCAGGAGACCATAAGAAATTACTGATGCCTTTGCGCGTACCAGTGATTTTGTTGAGGGGTGCTGCAATGTTGGAGAAGTCTTTGATGAATCTTCTATAATAACCGGCCAGTCCTAGAAAACCTTTGACTTCTTTTGCGTTTTTGGGTCTGGGAAAATTTAAAACGTAAATTCCTGATGTATTTCTTGTTGAAGTATAAGGCGTAATTTATAAGCGACTTCCTTGATTTGTCAGTTGGCGACAGGTCCCTTTTACGAAGAGCTTGTAGTGATGTTTCTCTTTTTGATTGGAAAATGTTGGTGATTACACCAAATGTAGTTTCTGTGGGTACAGTGGGTGAGTCCATTTTGAAGGTTTGCTTGATGTTTGAAGAAGGAAGATGGTTGTGTTCCGGAATTTTTGAAGTGTTTTTAAATTTTGAAAATTTGGCCAGGACTTTGCTTTGTAAAACTGTGTTTTTTAGTTTCACTTGTCACTTTCACTTGTTGAGAAGAAAAATTGGCCAGGACTTTGCTTTGTTAAACTGTGTTTTTTAGTTTCACTAGTCACTTTCATTTGTTGAGAAGAAAAATTGGCCAGGACTTTGCTTTGTAAAACTGTGTTTTTTAGTTTTACTAGTCACTTTCATTTGTTGAGAAGAAAAATTGGCCAGGACTTTGCTTTGTAAAACTGTGTTTTTTAGTTTCACTAGTCACTTTCACTTGTTGAGAAAAAATTGACCACAGATTTACTGATTTGAAATTGAGGGTGTTGAAGAAAAGGAATGAATTTAATTTCACTTTTCACGACACTTGTTGTAAGGTTAAAACTTGTCGAAGGCACTTGGAGGGTTAACACTCGTCGAAGGCACTTGGAAGGTTAACACACGTCGAAGGCACTTGGAGGGTTAACACTCGTATTTGCACACTAGAGGAAAAAACAGTTGTACCTATAATTTATTAGGAATAAATGTATAATTAGTGTTGAGACAAACCCGTGTTTTTATTTACACTAGTTGAAGGAAGGTTATTTGTTGGTAATGTTCGCTATGTGAAAGGGAACATTACGGTTTTGAAATGGGCGTTGAAAACAAATAAACAAACACGAATTCGTGATGTTTATTGCTTGTTGAGAAACAAAAACAACTCTGTTGTGTTTGTTTGTAGTTGTCGTGAGTGTTCACGATACGCGGCAAGGTGTGAGCACGCGCGGCCACCATTTTGTGAACCCAGTTTTTGCGAGCGCGCCAAAAAAAACGGTTTGTGGACATTTGCTAAGGAAATCACATGTTGTTACAAGAATAATGTACATGAATAGAATTTCAATTGACGAACACGAGGTAGTCTATTGTTGGCTTATGAAGGGATAACAAAAAAAATTGCCCCATGTTCGGCGACAGTGTAAAAGGGCGCAATTTCCCTGTGAGAGGTCCATTGCAAAAAGGGTGCCTTAGTACATATCGGCGTTAGCTCAGGTGGTAGAAGGTGAGGTCATGATCATCAGGGGTCAGGTCAGCTTCTGCTTTTACACGGGGAACTGATTAACAAACAAACCACTTCGAATTCGTCAAAGGAAACGCATTAATGGGGTATGATGGTATATTCACAAAGCACAATTACAAACAGGTACACAAATGAGATGGGTCAGTTACATCCTAAATATCCCTAGCGTTTCGTTAGGAACAATCTCTCTTGATAATTTAGGTTCTGGCTGGCAAGCGTGGGTGTAGGCATAGATCAAGTCACAAAAGGCACATAAAAGGTAAAGATAGTTAGTCCGCTTACATGAATTTGTAGTAGGTTTCGCGTACATGATGAACCACAAAAGGAGGGTTATCTTCCGTACTGTACGCGCTATTACGCGTACATTTCTCCATGGTGAGTAGGCACAGCGATTAGGTACAGGCTTTGAAAATACTTGTACAAAGCGGCCGTTAGTTTAGGCGCGCAAACACGGCGTCCTCGTTGACAGCAGAACAGACATGTAGGCAGGGCCAAAGCTAGATTGTGAGTGTGTGTTGGTGATTTGAATTCCGGCGAGTGTGGCGTGGAACAGTTTTACCAACTTGGCCGTGCGCGAGGCAGGTGCGCGCGCACAGTGACAATGGTAACAACTCACCGCTTACTAATTTGAATTCGCGGGAGTTTTGAACGTGTCCGATTCGTTACGTGACAGCCCTTTGACGTTTTACGCCAAATCCCTAGTACCAAAGTTGTGGGTTCTAAAGGTTGGGTGGGATGACACCCCCTCTGTTGACATTGTTCGTCAATGGGATCGTTATACTAAACAATTACCGCTCTTGAAGTCGTTCAAAATCCCTCGATGGGTGTCATTCCCTCACATGGAGTCGTGTCAACTTCATGGCTTCTCAGATAGTTCGGAACTTGGATATGGCGCGGTAGTTTACTTGCGAATCATGGATGTTGACGATAAAGTCCAAATATATTTGGTTTGCGCCAAGTCTCGAGTCGCCCCCACAAAAAAGATTTCATTGCCTCGCCTTGAACTGTGTGCGGCAGTTCTTCTAGCAGATCTATTTAAATTCGTCAAAGATTTATACGTACCATTGCTTCCGATCTCCAATACCTTTGCTTGGTCGGATTCAACCATCGTGCTCGCTTACGAACGGTTACGTTCTCTTTCGTGTCGCTGGAAGACTTTCGTGGCTAACCGTGTCAGTCACATTCAAGATGCTCTCGAAGGGACTTCCTGGCATCACGTGTCATCTGGAGATAATACAGCGGATGTCGCTTCTTGTGGTCAATCCCCAGCCGATCTGATCGATCACACGTTATGGTGGGCGGGGCCTTCGTGGCGGATCCAGTCATTTGATTCTTGGCCGTCTTTCGATGGCAATGTCGACGAAATTGAACTTCACTCTGAGGAACGAGTTCGATCGTTATTTGTCCAACAGGACGAAAATCTGGTGGACCTATTACTAATTAAATTTTCTTCGATTCAGAAGATCCAACGCATTCTCGGTTACTGTCTTAGATTCATCTACAACCTACAGAATAAAGAATCTCGTCGTTTGTATCTTCCATTAAACCGTGCCGAAATTCACACTCCACTTTTGACAGTAGTTAAACGCACTCAACATGTACATTTTAATGATGATATCACGCGCTTGAAAGAGGGCAACCTTATGTCGAAACAAATGCGGAAGCTTAATCCCTTCATTGACGACCACGGTGTGCTCAGGGTGGGTGGCAGGTTATCTCGATCTGGGCTCGAATTCGAGTATAAACATCCTGCCCTACTTCCTCGCGAATCTAAGCTTACTTCTCTTGTGATAGACGCTCTACATCGCTCTACATTAACCAAATTATGTCCATTGCCTAGTCAATGTGACTAATCATCTTCGCTTCCGCGGCGCATTCTTTCTTATCATTTTCATTATTATTATTAATATATATTTTTTTTCTTTTTCTTATTTCTTTTCACTGTTCTTCATTCACGCAACGTTCCACAGCATTGCCCGTTTGGTTTCTAAATTTTCTTTAAAATACACGTTGTTGTATTTTGGTGGGCGGAATGTTCCGTAACGCTGATTGCTTTTGACAGGCTGTGTACTAGCCAATCGTACCGTCAGAATTTAAACTGTATAGTTTAAATTTCGCACATGTCAGCTGGATCCCCGGAGGCCGTGGGCCGAGCAGTTGCACAAAAACGGTTCGTCCTGTCAACTCTCGATCGCCGGTTGTCTAATCGGAATAATCATAAGACGTATTTTTATCGCAATTTAATCTAAAATAACGAGTACTAACAACCACGCTAAACGTCCCAGTGCTGACAGATGATGCTCACTATGCAGATTTCACCATCTCCTCCCGGTAAGTTGATTGTGAATTAACGTTATGTATTGTGTTTTTGCATCGCCTGTCACAAGCCATATAATTCATTTATACTTTATCTGTGTGGAATAGCCCTTTAAAGTGCGGCTATTCCAACCCCTGTTCGTTCTTAGAACAAATGTGAATACTGCTAAGAGTCTCAACAGCTCCCAACCATATGGAGCCAGTGAGACTATGGCATTCCCAATTTGGGTATGTTGTGAAGCTCAAGGTAGTGAGGAGGGGAAGGGAAATGGGAAGATGATGGTGGGGAAATAAACGGCTACTCAGATCTGGTCATCAATCGCGGTGAAAGCCATTTCAAGCTACGTTTCAATTTTGAATGGTGGGCTTACACCAGGGCTATACTGAGTGTATCTTTAACTCTGGAACGTACCGCAATAATATAATTACGAATACTATAGTATTCTGTCACAACTTTGCCAAACTCGACAAATGCCGATCGAGTAGGCCCTTGTAATAATTGTAATAGTTGGCCCTAATATCTTTGAGTAGGGCCAACATTTATTTATATTAACTGTAACTGATTTTAGAGAAATGCGTACATTTCTGCGTGAAATGAACTAATTGTGAATTAATACAAATTAATCAAATAAAATTATCTTGCGCGTGCCAGGATTTAAACCCGCGACCTATAGTTTGCTAGTCAAGAGCCTTACCTCTCGAACATGCACATGTTGGACTCACACACTTTTTTGATAACTAGTTTTGTCCATGAAGTGGAAACTAATTAAAAAATATCTTGTGATGTATGTAAATATTGTCGGTACATTTCAAAAATATTTTTGAAATTTCATTGTTGGTTGTCAAATAATAAAATAAAACGGTTTTTGTACACACCGAAATCTACAAGTTTTTTTTATTTATGAAAAATAATCACGATTCTTATTAGAATGTTAAAATTAAAATGCTGAAGATTTTTCTAGTAATTTAACTCGGGAATAGAAATAATGGAAAACCATAACAGTAAAGCTCGTTTTAAGGACCTGCCATACGCAAAGGAAGTCCTCAATTTAGTAGATCCTTTCAAGAGCGAAATTTGAAGCAGTTTCTTTACAGTATTGTCACGTTGACAAATATTTAATTTTTTACACGAAGATATAGAAAAATACATATTGAAAAAAGTTTTTAATAATATACGAAACACCTAATACTACGAATGGTATGTATTTATCAGGAAACATATCAATTCATTCCTTTAGGGTCTGCAATCCCGTTTTTAACCGGATTACGAACAATTTGAATAGATTCTTAATAATTTAGCAATACTCATTTTACAAAACGCGATTTGCAACTCACAACTCTAATCGTTTTCTAGAAAATTAATTTCATAATAAAACGATTGAAGTTGATATTAACCGTTTATTGACTAATTTTAAGATGGGGTATAGACTGATAATGTAAATATGGTCATACATTTTAATATACCTTATTTTCATAAAAGTAGTTTTTTTTCCATCTGAGATAAGTTTTAACGTCTAAATATTAAAATGAATTTTTTGAGGGATGTAATCTACTCTCCATCGGATTTCATTATTAGATCGAGAATGATTTTTGCACCTCTCAAAAGCACGGGAAGGCATTTTTTCACAAAAAAAGTGCCAGAGCAACGTCTTTGTGGCAGCTTTTCTGATGAATCGGTGCAACCACGCGCGTTGTGTCAATAACCTATGTTCTCTTTTAATTCATCTTAAGTTTAAAACTAATAAAACTTTTTTTGCTTGACTGAGGATTGCACCTTTCTACCCAACAACTGGAGTTGACAACTCTGTCAACCTCGCCAAATGCTGATCGAGTAGGGCCTTTTATTTTAATATCTTTGAGTAGGGCCAACATTTATTTCCATTAACTGTTACTGATTTCAGAGAAATGCATACATGTCTGCGTGATTGATACCGTTGATAGAATGCGTTGTCATCGACGACAAATCTATCTGCCGATGCTCGATCGGATGTCGGGACGTGTCGGGATTTGCATTCAATCATTACCAAAAACAAAACTTAAATACAAAGAGATGTATTTAACAATCTACTCTATCTCTTTAAAACTAAACACTGCCTTCTTTAGTCATAGAGCAATCCGTGCCACCAGATTAAAGGTATTCGGTAGAGTTGTAGAGTGGCAACAAACGTTCAAATTGGTAAAGATCACACTTTCTAAAAAGTATCTGTTCATTGTACAACAAATAATAATAATTACAGACGAAGAATATTTTATTTTTTTTCATATGAAACCGCCCAAAGAGGCCAGAGGCACTGAATAGTCCCAACTGCTCCCACCAGTCTGGAGCCAGTGAGACTATGGCATCTCCAATTGGGGTATGGAGACGGCGAAGACGAAACTGGGGGAGTACCTGGCTAATCAGATCTGGTCACCGGCTAAAACCATCTCCAGCAATGTTTAATTTTTGAATGGTGGTATCACACCAGGGCGATACTGAGATTGTCTTCCACTCTGGAACGTTCCGCAAGTATACTATATATTATTTTTAATTAATAAATTGTGAAATAAAATAAAATTTATTGGCGTACGCCGGAATTTGAACCTGCAGCCTCCTTATTGCAAGTCGTGATCCTTCCCCTCGACGACGGAGGTCAATTAATAGAATTAGACATAAATAAAATGATTTTTACACAAAATTTAGCGACAAAGTAAATTCAAATATATTGTTACATATTATTCTCTGCACCTTTTGATTTAAGTGTTGTGTTGTACCAAACACAGCCTTTTCTCCTCCATCTCCGTTCGCATCCTTTCCGTGACAGCTATTGTGCCTAGCGGACTAATCAACTATTAGCCGGGAGGCCTGCGACATACCCTTATCTGCTTCCAGGTACATGAGCTTCAGCAAGCATCCTGAAATAAGTTAAGCAAATGAAATATTGTTCAAGCTGGTAACAATGGCGTAATACTCGTTGGTAGTTGGGGGAGCTTTTTGCGAGTGAGCTTTCAACTCCATTAAAACATAAACAAAAGATTATAATATAAAGGTTACATGTCACATCCTAATTGCTTTTAATAATGGATAATATATGGCTAAGAATGACACTAACAAATTAAAAAGATAAAAATTTTATTTTTACATAACTCTGTCTTGGGGCACATTTCTTGCTTAATTCACCGGCATACATGGCCTTATATGGGTTACATGACAACATTAGTCAGGCGTGAATTTGCGTACCAATTACAATAAATTACACAGGGTATATGGAGGTGCGCACACGAGCGACGTGACGATAGGGAGACGTTTTTTTGAATTTCTATGAATTTTTGAAATAGTTTCCTAGTTTGTCGCCGTGACTAAAGTCTCTTGTCTGGGGGCGCCCTAAGGCCGTGCATGGAAATATTAACAATCGACTCGAGTTTTGTGCACGTAGCGTACGCGTTGCTCGTGAGTATCCGCTTAGTATTTATTAAACGATTTATTAAACAACGCGATGCGGCGACAACGGGTTTGACGTCAGTTGAATGCTAGTAGCACGCTACGCTAGTTGCATACGCATCTGCTGCTCGTTTATGTCAAATTTGTTCTGGACGTGAGAAAATATCCATGTTTATAACTAACTAACCATCACGCCGTTTCCCCGCAGGGGTAGGCAGAAAGGACGGACCGCCAAACAAATCGGTTTTGGCACATACAAAATGTCTCATTCACATTCATACATCGCCTCATAGATAGGGGAGGGCGGGGCTGGTACTAAAAAAATTTGTAACTTGTAAATATTAGTAACAAAAATCATCAGTTAGGTAAGTCCTTTCAGAGACGGAGTCATCAAAACCAATAAAATCATTTGTTAATACATACCCCGTATCTGGGGTAAATATTAACGGAGCTGGGGTAACTATTAACGCAAGGGGCAATTATTAACAGAAGCTATTCTATGAAATAATTAAATAATTAAATAAAAGTCATTCATATTAAAGATATATTTATTTGAAATGAAACAGTAATTTTTATGATAGGAACTATTATAGGAACTATGTTAGGAACTTTGATAGTATATTTTTATGATAGGCAATAGTTATTCGGAATACGATCCCTCATCATCCGAGAAACAATTGAGGCATATGTATTTTCTGGTGTCACCTCTAACACAAGTGCGCCCATCTTTTGCATAAAATTCATTGTATCCAGTCAAGTCCAGATGTGTCTTCGTTATAAGACTCAGCGCAAACTAAGCAGAAGCAGGCTTCTTCGTAACTGTCATCCTGCAGAATATGTTTCTTTACCTTTTTCACTTCTGCTCTCCGGGTTTCTTTGCCTTTACCTTTCCCCTTTTTTTGATTTTGTTTTTCGCTTCCGTCTGATTAATTTTTATTTTTTAGTTAACTTTAATTTGGCATCATCCTCTAAGGCCAATTTTTCTGGATTATCGATGAGGATTGTTGATTTTCTTGAACGTTTGCGTTTGGAGTCAAGACGTGGTGATGCTTTTGGAAGCGGTCGTATGCTTTCAATATTAAACTTTTCTGTAGGCTTTGTAATTGAGTAGGTTAAGTATAAACGTGTCAATACTTACCCCACTCAATTTGTTAATTTTAGCCCCAAGGTCACTTTTTTTACTTCATCATTTACAGAAAACAAACTAGTTAAAATAATTACAAACAAATAATATAGTGTTACTGTCAATAAAATAGAGCTCGATTCATGATAAAACTATAATTTGGTTCAGCGAATGAATAAATCTTAAATCAATTTATTGTAAAGAACAAAAAGTTCGCTTAGCTGTCAATCTGAGGTCACTGCGCACAACCACTACAAGCGAAGGCCGGTTGGCAACTGACAAGTCAGGACACGTTTGGCTGTGTATATACTGTTTCTAAACCGAATATCATATTTTTGACACTTCACGTTTGGCGGGAATCAGCTTGTTAATTCTTACCTCCGTTAAAACCAACCCCGCCCTCCCCTACTCTTCTATTATTTTGACTCTTGACATGGTCCGATTGAAATCTGATTCACTTGTTCGTGTCATGTCTTCCTCGGGCGTCCCCAACTTCTTCTACCATCCATATTTGCGTCATATGATCTCCTTAAACTCCTTTCTTCATTCATTCGCTCTACGTGCCTAAACCATCTAAGCGTTCCTTTCTTAATCTTACTCGTTACACTTACATCTCCACATTTCTCATACGATCATACATGGTTTTACCGCATATACGCCTCAGAAATTTCATTTCGACAGCATTCAGTCATTCGTCATTCCTATGCCAGTTTCACTCTATTGTAGACTGCTGGCTTCGCTTCCTTGGAATTTTTTGGTATAATCTATAATTTGTGTACGTTAGAAAGGATTTGGCGGAGAAAGAGTGGATTGAGGTTGGAAAAAAATCAATTAGACATCATTCTCATATACTTCCTTAGCGGCGACTAAATGCCTTATAATTAATATTTATTTCGTTGTATGGGTGAACGCAATCTTCATTTAGATCGCTTTTTATGCTTATAATAAAGACAAAGAAGAACAGTATTGTCTCCATTGCTCGAGCTACCTCACATTGAGTTATCTCCATGGCTGCATGCGAAAAATATATTTAGTTAATAATAATTCAAATAGCGTAGCGTACGGAAACCATCTTAAAAAGTAGCATATCAGTAGACGACTTGTGGTTGCATCACAGTCGCGCATCTTCTACGTATCTCCGTGTATGAATGGCCTAATTGATTTTTATGCCCGCAAGTGTCGCCGCAACTAAAGGCTCTCATTTGCGGGTGCTCTAAGTGTTAAAGTTATTTGGACTTTCTATATTTTTCTTCTGTAAAATGAAAGCTGTGTTTCAAGAATCATTAAACACCTTGCGAAGGCGAGACTAAACAATACACTTTTGTAAATCTGACAGTCCACTTATTTAAGATGAATAATAATTACATTCTTAAGCACTTTTACACGTCGGAACAAAACGGCAACCTACCTAATTTAAGGCATTAATTTATTGAGATACTGTAATAATACAAGATGGTAGCTATACGATATCGCAATCTGCTATTTATTAAGGGACTAATGAAGGACGTCTTGGGAAAACGAGGTATCCCTTTATGTCTCTTTAATGATCTCCGTTATTACAATATCTTGGTGTTGCCAGGATTAAGGAAACCAAAACATGAAGATGTTAAATGGAATGTCTTAATGAACACTCTGATAAAATAGCTGCTGTTAATTATTTTGCGTAACCTTCCCGTTACCGAGTTCGAAACATCCATCTGAACCCAAGGTGCCACGCCAGCGTTACCGAAATATTTAAGATATTTGTTGATATTGGTTTAACCGTCCCTCAAAGAGAAAATCTTTTAGTTTAACGGTTCATATTTATAAAAAAAGTTGATTTATAACGGATCTCTTGCTATATTCCTACTTATGCATTATCTTTTACTTACCCATTTATAATTAGGTAAATATAACATTATTAGATTTCTTACCATCTCGCTGTTTCCCCGCATGGGTAGGCAAAGAGGAAGGACCTACAAATAACTCGGTATTGGCACAGGCTCCTTGCCTCATTCACGATCATACCTATTCTCATACATTATACTCCTCTGTTGTTCGGACTCTTAAAAAGGCCCGTCATATTATATTCTCTTAACACTCATTTTTTCGTTCACTTGCTCTACATGTACAAAACATTTATGCGTTCCTTTCTTAAACTCAACATAATATATATATGTAGCATTTCTTTTATCTCGCAATTTGTTGTATCGATGTTTTCTTTTAGTTGTAAAAATAAATTTATTAGGAAGAACCATCATTTAAGGCTGGAGTTACGGGAGCATACGAAGATTTTAAACACGCATTTAAAAAAATCATTTTATTTTAGCTCCATACAAAATATCAGGGTGAATTGAAGTATTTTATTTCTTAGTCCTCCTCACTAGGGTGTCCTGTGCTGAGACGGACTAAATATATTAAAATCTATGTTATTTGTCTTCTATGTCATTTTGATGTTATTTCATTAACCTCTTTTAATGATTTTTATATTTATTTGTAATCATTAAGCTTTTCTTTTCGTTTTATGTCCGGGGGAAGAATATTGTGGAATTTTGTTGCAAAATAAATTTAGCTTCTTTGTGCGAATGCAGTCTTATTATTGGATACACGGTCTATAGAAGATTCCGTATTTTAAATATATTCAATAGTATATTTTTAGCATATTAGTCAAACATTTGGAAAGTCAAAACTATTTAAAATTTCAATTGAAGGCTTCCTTATGGGTACTTATAATATGGTTTTTATGATCTCTTTATGAATTGTATAAAGATTCAGTAGATCCCCATTCTATAAATAATAAGTTAGGTAATGTTGATTACCATCTTAGATACAGGAAGGTTAAGATATTATACGGAAGCTACCTTACTAATTTTAGCCGACCTACTAACGATCTACTAAAGCACCATCCCACGAACACGCGATGAGGTGAAACGAAGTGGTTTTAAATAAGCTGTAACACTTTTCTTCTAAATCTAATATTTATTTCATATCAATAAGTACCTACTTAAAGGCTGATATTATAAAAAACCGACGGATGTGACCGCTAGTTACCTACCGGATATACCATGTGCTAAGAACAGCAATCACTTTTACAGACCCATGACAAATCACGAGATATTATAATTGTAGGATTTAAGAAGATGAGAGTTATTTAAATATATATACATGCCTCAGGATCACCCTTCAAAAACAAACATTGTCAATTGTGGAGACGACAAGAAGCATAAATAAACCACTCAATAGGGAATTCTCGTGCATTTTGTAAATAATTTATTTCAATAAAGATAATTATTTTATTATGTGCCTCTTTTTTTTCTTTTTTTTTAAATGCATTTTCAATTTTTGTAGTTGTTTTAAAAATTGCGTGCTATTTCGGCCCTGAAAACGGTCATGCGCCATTTTGACCGCTACGTCACAAGTGCTACGTCACAAGTGCTACGTCACACCTTTGCCGCTGCCGCCGCCATCGGTTTGCAGGATCTACTCGGGCCGGTCAACAGTGACGTCATCGTTCGCCCTTGAACGCTTGATCAATCACCGGGCGTTTTTAGCTGCATTGAAATATTTCGTTCGCGCCTGTTTTTAAACTCATTATAACCTTAATAAATGATCTTTGAAAATTATAAAAACTATGTATTCTTGTGTCTGAAGTGTTTCTACATGTGAATAATTAATAATAAGTGATTTTTTGGTGTGAAGAGAATTCCCTATTGGTCCACTATTTAACCATAAATATTTATTTATTTATTTATTTATTTATTGTAAGAAACAAACAGCATTTTTTACAGGATAAGTTATACAAGAGGTTACATATGAGGTAAGCCAAAATAGTTTCTTATGCTAATGTTGGTTAATGTGATATAATACAAGATTGACTGAAAATGAAATTAACAAAAAAAATAAAAAATCATTTAAATATATTAGAAGGAAGAAGGAATAGGAAAGGGCAAGAGGCAGAGGAAGATGGGATGGGGACAGGAGACGCTCATGTTGTACCTTTTCTATAACTGTGCATTAATTTAATTAATATTTGTGGTCGTGCGCTTGACTTCGTTTCGGTATTTCACAAGAGTATTATTAAGAATATCGATATTATTAAATTGCGTGTTATATTGCGCGCATATACGGGGGATTGGAGAATTTTTTCTAAGGTTGGTTCTGCACGCGGGCAAATGAAAAAAATGGTTTTGTCTGGTTGGCCTTGTAGGTATGTGAATTCTTAAATAATTTACGAGTTCCGGAGAGTCCAGGCCGTTATTCAGAATTTTGTATAAAAATATTTGATCAGATATTAATCTACGTGTTTGAAGTGGAGTAAAGTTGTGAAATTTTAAGGATTCGGTGTTATTTGGAAAGAGTAATTTAAATTTATAATTTATGTGTTTAAAAAATTTGTTTTGCACACTTTCGATTCTGTCAATATGGCATTGGTAGAACGGTGCCCAAATTAGTGTGCAGTATTCTAAGTGGGGGCGGATATACGTGGTGTAAAGGGAATACATGGTTTTAATATTGCGAAAAGGTTTAGATATACGAATTATAAATCCCAACATTTTATTGGCTTTGTTGATTACTTCGTTAATGTGTTTGATAAAATTTAGTTTTACATCCAGTACTACCCCAAGGTCACGGATTGATTCTATTTCATTGATATGTGTATCATGAAAGTTATAATTAAAATAAATTTTATTTTTGTTGCGCGTAAAAGATAATTTGTTGCACTTAGAAATGTTTATGATTAATTTGTTTAATTTACAGTATGCAAAAAGACGATTTAGGTCTTCTTGAAGTTTTATGCAGTCATTGATAGATTTGATTACTAAGTATATTTTTTTGTCATCTGCATATGCAAGGTAGTTAGCATGTAAAAAACATTTATAAATATCAAATATATATACATTAAACAGTAATGGTCCCAGATGGGAACCCTGCGGTACGCCAGAGGGCACAGTTAAGAAACTAGACTTAGTTCCCTCAACTGATACGCACTGTAGTCTTTTCTGCAGATATGAAGTTAGCCACCTAAGTAAGTCGCCATGGATTCCTAATTGGTGTAATTTTTTAATGAGGATAGAGTGGTTAACTTTATCGAAAGCTTTCGAGTAATCTGTGTAGATAACATCTACTTGGTGTCCATTATCCATATTGCTTGTTAAGTATTCAGTAAAGTTGACTAAGTTTGTTATTACTGACCTTTTTTGTAAAAAACCATGTTGTTGATTTTGTATGCTGCGGACAATAGTTATATAAATTTGATCGTACACAATACGCTCAAAGAGTTTACTAAATACTGTAAGTATTGAGATTGGGCGATAGTTTGCAATGTTACTTTTTGAACCAGTTTTATGGATGGGGATTATAATGGCTTCTTTGAATTTTGTAGGAAATATTCCTTTTTTTAAAGACATGTTAAATAAGTTAGTTAAAGGAAATGCAAGATTATTGGCACATTTTGAGATAAAAAATGGCGAGATACCATCACTACCCGCACCTTTTGTAACATCCAATTCATTCAAGTATTTATTGACCAATGAGTTGCTTATTTGTATGTCCCCGATCGGGTTATCATTATTAACGCAGGTAGAATTATCTATATTACTGGGATCATCCGTGCCCTCATCGCTTACGTAAGTAGATTGGAAGTGTTTACAGAACAGTTGGCATACTTGATAAGCACCGGTGCCTGACTCGTCTTTTAGGTTCATGATTTGTGGTATGCCATTTGTCCTATTTTTGTTCTTAGCGTAGTTCCAGAGACTTTTATTGTTAGTTGGAATACTAGACTCAACTGAATTTATATATTGGGTGTAACAATGTTTCTGTAAGTGTTTTTGTTGTATTCGTTTGATAGAAAACTCTATGTAATCAACTGGATTATTATTTGATTTCCATTTTTTGTGTAGTCTTTGTTTCTCATTTATGATTTTGATTAGGGGAGGTGAGTACCAGTTGGGAAATTTTTTCTTTTTGATGAAACGTTTGGGGACAAACTGGTTAATGGTGTTATTGAAAATGTCATAAAAAGTATAAATTGCTTCGTCAACGTCAGCATTATCGTGAGTAAAAGACCAGTCTGTTTTAGACAGGTGTTGGTTTATTAAATCATAATCAGCTTTATCATACCGACAAATTTCTTTTGGTGGAGCATTGATAGTTGGAAGTGTGTCTAATTGTAGTATGATTTTGAGCGATGGATGGTGTAAATCCTCTTTGACAAGAGGGTTGTATGCTTGAGATACAAGGCATTCCTCATTACAGATAACTAAATCTAGTATACGTTTATTGGCATTTTTGATGGAATTGTATTGGTTCAGTTCAGAGTAATGGATTGTGTCAGTAAGTAAGGAAGTAATTGAATTTAAATTTTCAGGTGTTAAGTGTGAATTTTTATCTTGTGGTTTCCATGTTATGGTGGGCATATTAAAGTCTCCAATTACGAAAATAATATCATCTGGGTTTTGATCTTTGACGTTAGCAAGCAAACAAAGGAATGAACTGAGAGCATTTTCATATCCATGTCCCTGTGGTAAGTATAGACAAGAAACATGAATGGTACGTTTTGAAGTATAGTTAGACGGGGGAATAGTTACCCAAATGCATTCAGCATTACAGACCAAGTCTTCGCGAGGGTATGCGTTAAGATTGTTATGAGTTATGATCATGACTCCACCGCCTCGACGAGAATCTGATTGGGTATTAATGCTATTAATTGTAATGTTATTTGTCCTATCCCGTCTAAAAATACTGTAAAATTCAGTTGGTGCCAGTTCCGGATCTAAAATAGAATCAATAAGCCAAGACTCAGATATACCGAAAATGAAGCAATCGTCATTCAAAAGAATATTATTGTGAAAAATATCAGTTTTAGTACGTAGTCCTCTACAGTTTTGGTATATAATATTTAACATTTTAATTTAGTTGAGTAATAGTTGGGTACAATTTGGTTATACTATATGAGTATAACTGAAGAGTAGTGTATTATGAATGACATGTACGATATTAAATTGATAGAATAATGTACAAAAGTGAGCATCAAGTACAGGAGGAGGGGGGATAGCGAGATAAAGATGGGTAAGGAGAGTGTAGGAGTGTATCTTCTATATTGGGTAGTATATACATTCCTTATTGTAAATATACAAAAATTAATATTGAAAACAGAACAGACTATTTTAGCAAAATTTATAAGATAACTAGGTATAAACGAAATAGGAAATAAAAATAAGAATAAAAATAAAAATAAACATAAAAAAAGAGATAAAAATAAAAATAAAAATAATAACATTATTCAATGGTAAGTTAAAATTAAAAGAAAAATGCAGATCGTGCGAATGATCTTAAAATATGGTTATAAATAGAGGAAATAATATGAACAGCTTGCTTATAGCTTGTAAGTATACGAATAAAATAAAGTAGAGACCGTATCGACGGTATCAGGATTATTGTTAGTAGGCATTCTTGAAATATAGACAATGTCTATTAGTAGCATTATAGATAGATATGTACATGAAAGATATACAACGTTATAGTATTATTAACATGATATACAACGGTAAGTTAAAATTAAAAGAAAAATGCAGATCGTGTGAATGATCTTAAAATATGTTTATAAATACAGGAAATAATATGAACAGCTTGATTATAGCTTGTAAATATACGAATAAAATAAAGTAGAGACCGTATCAATAGTATCAGGATTATTGTTAGTAGGCATTCTTGAAATATAGACAATATCTATTAGTAGCATTGTAGATAGATATGTACATGAGAGATATATAATGTTATAGTATTATTAACATGATATACATGGAAAACATAAGATAAACATGAATAATAAACAGTAATAATAGTATCACTGCATTTTGAGCATAGGTACATGAGATATAGGTATACAATGAGATAAAGGCACACAATATCGTCGAAATTGTAAATAAAGGTCGTGAAGTACACACGCTGCCAGTAGCCTAATTGTAAGTAGGTATCAACAACTGTAAGATGCGCGGTATTGCGATAATTTGCCTGCACGAGTACTATAATACGGGCGTTTCTAAATGTGTATAATATTTTAGCAGGCTGAATTGAATAATAATAATTACTTAATTGTATGGCGAGCGGGTACTACATAGGTATTCATAAGATGTTTGTTATTATGGTTTGTGGGCAGATTAATAATAAAGTTATAATATGTAGGATAAGTTATAATGCGATAATGTAAGTTAAGTATATTATATATGTACCTACGTACTTGTTGATAATTCAAACTATTCACCATTCGAGCAAAATATGTTTTTAATAACGTAGTTTTAGAGATTATTATTTATATTATCAAAAACAAATCACTTTTTATTATTATTTTTAGTAACCTACTTTTAAAAATACCGATAATGATGCCACAAGGTATTTATGCCAAGTTTGAAGAGATTATTATTTATGTTTAATGGTTCTGGAACGCAGACCGATCGGTCTCGAGTCATCATTAACAGAACCAGCAATGGAATCGGAATCGGGCACGGCGCTGGTGGACTTGTTAACTGGAGGAGCTGCTGGGTTAAGAGCCTTGGCCCTCGTCAAGAGGGCGGTCACGATATCCAGCTGCTTTTGGGAGTTGATGGCGCGCTTGCTGCCATCCGGAAGGAGAACGACGATGGTTCCATCACTGGTCCAGCATTTGAATGGTGTAAAGACTGAACGGACCTTGGAGAATAACTATATGCCAATATGTAGACAAATTTTATGCGTGCAACAATACTACGTCACAACGCCATCAACGAGGATAGAGGAAATTAAAAATGGCGAGACCATAGACAGTATAATTCTTATTCGAAGCCTACATAAGTAAATAGGCTAAAATATTTTTAAAATAAAAATGTTCCAAATGTCAAAATATTACTTAACGATAGGAAAATGAAAAACTTAGTAACATTTTAAGCATTTTTAATTTCAACAAGACAATAAATTGTAGATAAAGGTTAAATCATTAATTAATAAGATAGAACGATAGAATTCTACCTAGCATGATATAATCACTATCCAGTACGGACTCACAATACCCGCATTCCTGGCAGGAATACGGATCCTGTCTGAAAAAGAATATCGAATCATTTCTGCGTTAAAATTAAATTAAGGCTATTATAAATTAATAAGAAAACAGGAACAAAACAAAGAGAGATTTTCACCTGTTTTTTGGTTACAAATACGTGTTCTATTTTGGGTTCAAGATGTCAAGATTAAGCGAAGGACCACTCGGTATTTTGCTTCTGGTTGAGAAACGAGAGCTACAAACATCTCGCTAATATACTAAAATCCGCCAAAACTACACAACGGTGTAGTTCGAGATCAAAATATCAAACAACCATGGATGTACCACTCAGCTAATACTCAGTTGTTAACAGTTTTTTTCCAAAGGCATTCAGAGTTTTTCATTGGTGGATATAGTTAGGCAACACTATAACGTCATAAGCTATGGAGATTACTTACTAAGCTCTAACATTTTCTCATGATAAATGTTAAATAATTTTTATACGAACAACCTACTTAATTTACAGTGATAATATTATACGGTAACATAATATTATATGATATATATACATATACGCATCGGCCGCCAAGGCCTAAACAAACTTCGCCCCGTGAACCTGGGCACTCCTGCTAAGTCACCAAACATAGCAAATCCCTTTGGGGTAACCTATACCAAGGGTGTTGGTTATCCTTTAAATGGTTCCCGGGACGGCGGTACCCATATCCACTTCCTAAATTGAAATGTTGATGTTGGCTTCATGAGAACGGGCCGCTCCTTTTGACTCTCTTTTGCTTATCGGGAACAAGCTACTGGCATCTGTTTTTCATCCTTCATATGTTACAAGCTTTTTTAAGACCCGCATTAATAAATTCTTTTCTACAGCCCCCACCTTAACCCGCCTCACAACGATACGCAACTGGATGGCGACGTAGTTCCCCTGCTCTTACACTATACTTGTGATGCTTCATTCTAAAAAAAAAAGTAGTGGAGCTATTTCCTCATGTTCACGTTAGAATTTAAAAAAAATTTCTTCAATCGACTACCAGAAGAAACTAGAAGCATTAATAACAAAATCCAAACATCGAACACTGAAATAATATTTTATAGACAAGCTTATCAGAAAAACCGTTTCCACATAAAGCGCTATTTAAAATAACGTATAACTATTATGTACATAATATCATATTTTATAACTAATTACTTGTTCACATTTATATCACGTTTATATCAGATAAACCATTTTTTTTAAGTGAAACTTCTTTACGCGCGTCATGCAATTTCGAGGACCGGAGAAAAACCGACTCATGACCGTCACGAAAAACCGTGATCATTTCACTATAGGAGCCTAGCTAATATTATATACCTAGTTTAGGTCACGCTCCAAACTCAGCTTCGTGGTCTAGAGGCAGAGCGCCCGACTGTCGTCGTGAAGAACCGAGGTTCGATCCCCGCTTTAACTAATTTTTTTTTTCTTTTTGTGATTTTTTTAATACGAGGAAAAGTGATAAAATGCTCTCGTGCTGCGACTTTTAGATATTTTGACTATATGATATTTTGGTCGAAATACAGCTTACAAATCGAGCCGGTAGAGTCGCTCGATATTGTGATTAATTATTTTTATTTTGAATAATTAAAATTACTAATCAAGGCCGATAACGCGACTAATTACCCTCGCAGACGTGCGTGACAAGTTTTTTTAGTAAAAAACACAGCCGTAAGTGAGTTTTTCAAAATTTAGAAATGTTTTTCAAATTCAGACTCCATACGGGTATGAGACTGTTAAAACACGATAGATCTTTTCCAAAACGGAAAAATATACGGAAATATTTTGAAAAACGACAGATATGACTTCACACTGCCGATATATCTTCGATTCGACCCTATATAAAGCGTTTACGAGACGTTATGTGATATTATTCATTTGCCGTGTTTGAAAACGAAAATTTACGCGGGACAAGTCAATTGAGGAGTACACGTTGTATACGCGGTTCTCGTCGCGCGAGATACCTCTCCTCGCGGTCTAGAGGCAGAGCGTTCGACACTCGTTATGCAGGACCCGGGTTCGAATCCCATATTTTTAAAACTTTTGATTTTTTTTATCACATGCTACATATAAATATGTCAATAGACAGAAAAAAAGAGAGAATGAAAGGAAAAGAGAGAGAGAAGAATACTAAAAGTTTCACTTCCGTCGTGCGTAGGCTTGCCACACACTGTATTTTTTTTTACTTTCTCACTGCAATGTACTTACTACAGCACATAAAACTGTACTACTGGTTAATGTACTGGAAATTCCTCTTCCAAACACAAGCTAACGTTTCCAGTATTTAAACTCATAATATGTAGAATTTCAATGAAAATAGTATTTTATATGTAATTACTTAATTTTTTTAATAAAATATAAAAAAATTGGTACATTATCAGACGGATTGTGAAAATCCACTATATTTTCCGAAGTTGTTTCACTTTTTATAATTAAAAGTAGTGAACAAAAGGTAACATGCACTCGTAAGTTGTAAAAATTGTTTTTTCCAAAATATTTTTACATTTTCTAGTTCACAGCGCGGCTAAGTAGCTACCTCTGTAGTAATGGGATTTTTATTCGAAATCACTTTTGGCAACTTCCGTGACGTCACGTAATGGGTCGTTAATCATATGAAAAAG
The DNA here is from genome assembly GCF_061612785.1 of Hesperophylax consimilis. NCBI lineage: Eukaryota > Metazoa > Arthropoda > Insecta > Trichoptera > Limnephilidae > Hesperophylax > Hesperophylax consimilis. Next base: position 7,246,357 of record NC_142850.1, read on the forward strand.
AGACATTTCACAAATTCGGAAACAAAAGAGCGGAGATAATATCCCGGGGATGAAACAAACATTTTTTTTGGATGCAATGATGATGGTTCACATAAGCTTTGTGGGGCGGTTTTATAAAATGAGTTAAATACATTAAAATACTCTAATACATTAAGGCCCCTAGCATCTCTGCACACATGAGACTTCTCAGGCTGAGATGGGCTGGGCGTGTACAGAGAATGCCGGATACACGCGTCCCAAATATAATTCTGACTGGTCACCCAGGTCGAAAGAGAAAAGTGGGAAGACCCAGACTGAGGTGGGAAGATGAGGTAAGAGGGGATGCAGCACAGCTTCTCCAGGTGACAAACTGGAAGTCAGCCGCTGAAGACAGGAGGAGTTGGAGGCGACTGTTGCAGGAGGCCAAAGCTCGATATGGGCTGTAGTGCCATCGAAGACAAGACATTAAAATACTATGACAAATCTTTAATTTCTCCGTTAACTGTCTTGAGAAGATCTTCTATTGTTTAAACTTGTCCTATATTCTGATAAAGAAAATCTAATTATTGGGTCTATGAAAATAATAAGTAAAAAAAGTTTTGCCGAATCAACGAACCTGATTCATTTCCAATTTTTGTACAGCATTCGTTCCAATATGTAATTCACGATGTAATGTGACAATTTTGGAACAAGTGTTGTATAAAACAATGCAATGGTATACAGAGAAAACTTACTGATATAAATATTGTTAAATTATTAAAAAATAGGTAAAATTATTCGTATTCGTGTTGAAAACTGGACTGCAGGTCTTTAATCAATGAATTGACTGATATCCTTACAAATTATCAGTAAAACGCGAATGCGTTATTAGGAATGCGGAACACGTGTTTATAAAAATATTAATATTTTCGCATTTCGTAATTGTTATTTATCAGGAGAAAAGAGCGCCTGCATGAACACGTATTCCGATATATTTATTTATTTATTAAACGCCATAAAAGGCTTTTACAGTAATGTGAAACATTGGATTATAAGTATACAGTTCAGGGCTGTCAGAGACTTGACAATTAGAAATAGCATTTTTCATTAAAATAATACATCCACAAGCAGTTTTTATTGATTTTTATTTTTATTTTTTATTTTTTTTATATATATTCCGATATATCACGTTTTTAACAGGATTTCAATAAATTATGACTAATTGCTCATTTTTTTCGATGTAAGAGTTATAATATAGAGATCTTTGTAAGCACCAGAAGTATTACGAGCTTATTGACTTTAACTGATGAAAGTATTCAATAACTATACTAAACACTCTATAAAATTTAGCTTTTGCCATCTGCTAGAAACTACTGTCAATATTGCTATCGACTAAAAATAGACCAAAACCAGGAATGTGAACTTGTATTAAGAAACTTGTCCCTGATGTAAATGACAGATAATTTTGATAGATTACCAATATACGTGTATCCATATTTTCTCCTCACTTGCGCCATGAATGATGAGGTTTCACCCTCGCCCTCATCCCCTACCACCTGCCAGGCACCAGGCACCGAGCACCAGCCACAAGGCCAACAGAAGAGTGGATAGATTTGTATTTAATCCTTTCAGCGCGGGAAGTATTTCTATAATTTACAGAGAAAACTGGTCTGTTTGGACTAAACATGTTTATGTACCTATTTGACTTTGACGTCTCACCGTCGTCAATGGAAATATTGATAATAATGGGTTAGTCCTTCATTAGTAAGTATCTAAAAGTATATGTAAGTACGGTTTACGCTTCTCTTATACTTCAATTTATTGTTTATATTATGGAAATTATATTACATATATTATGAATCTCAACTGCCCGTTGCGAGCCAGTTTCATGGCGAATGTTGTAAAGCAATACAAACAACGATGACAAATGGGTAGAGGAAGTTTAGTCAAATAAGGCTATTAAAAATATTCCTCACTATTATTAATATTTCACTAATAAGTCACTATAATACAAAGTCGAAGATATACATAACTATACTTGGACCCTCAACGTTAATAGCAAAGATTAATAACTCTACTCAATCTGGTGAATTATTAGCGTCAATTCTTTTATATAATTTCAAGCAAATATTATAAACGGACACCTGGGAATGAGCTGTAACAATAAGTTTAACTTTGATATGATGCCTCAGAATTCGCTTGCCCAGAATTTTCAGCCATTCAAGAAACTCGGAGGAAAAATCGAAGGAAACCATATTCGTGTTCTGTGTGTAGTTTTAATTACAGTTTGGAACTCGTACAATGTAACGATACAATTTCTGCAGTGGATTCATCTGCTGACGCATTTTTAAGGAAAACATCATCGGGTTCGAAGTGCAGTTATACAATACTAGGCGCTGATTGTGTTCTGCGAAAATCGGAGGAAACCATTTTAACATGCTGGGTGTTTATTCGATAAATTATTGTCACGTGTGATATAAAAATAAAATAAAATGAGGCTTTAATATAATATATTGAGGATGTCGAAATCCTATTATCCTCCCCCCCCCCTTCCGCAATTAAAATGAGTGCGGCGATACTACGTGCTTCCAAATTGCCCCCGAAAACAAAAAAGGTTCCCCACCACTGATTTAGGGCTACAAAATGAGTATGCTAATAAACACGTGAAGAAAAAAACTATGATATCTGATTATAACAATAAACATTATTATACATCTAATCAAAATAGACAGCTACTTCTCGATTACACATTTGAGTGGATAAAGTGTTGTTGTCCTTCAAACATCTCCTACAGATACAGGTATGTAGTTATTTTTAGTTCCGTCTAGACTGCGGTGTCTTATAAAAAAATTATAAATGCTCAAGTGTTCGTAAATTATTTGCTTTCACGTTCAATATTTAGGGTTTGAATTTTGTTTGAAGTCTTGAGATAAACAGACATCTAAAGCACTGTTGTTTATAAATACTCTGCTCTCGTCTGGAATCCAGACAAAATATTTGGCGAACACTCCAATCTAAAAGTTTAGGCCGGAATTCAATAATCAATGATAAGTGTGAAACACTATAAAGAAATACTAGACTTTGTTCTTTATTGGGTGATTGTAATTAGATCAATAAAATGAGGCAAAGCGTACTTGTTATTGATATTTGTTTCAAGTTTACGGCAAAGCGTTTCGATTTAAAAATTAACTAAAACAACACTAGAAAACATAAAAAAAATTATACAGATAAAACAGTATGGAAATTTTTTTTTAATTAATAAACTGTGCCCAAAATTTGTCGATGAAATTAAGGGTTTATTTAAGTACTGAATTTGAAAATAAAATCTAGTATTGTGTACTCGTTTATTTCATTTGCATAAATATATGAACAAAATTAATAAACCTGAAGCCAAACCTTTGAAATTGAAATTCCAAGGACTGATTGAGCATAATGATGTAGGAGAATATTTGTATCTTACAATTTCCTTTCATTAGAATATAGTACAAGTTTCAAGAAGGTCTTTGATTTTCATGCAATAATACATACAAGGGTGACTGGATTTGTCCTATTTACAAACATTTGGATGTCGTCCTTGTTTAATTCATAAATGATTTCCATTTCAGTAGAGTAGGTAATCAACTATGCCTGAATCATGAAACCTTAGCTCGAATACTGAATCGTTTGCACGAATGTTTAGGTGTCAACGAAGGGAGTATCAGCACTTAAGGTTCTAATAAACATCCCTTCTGTGTTCAATGGCGAAGGTTAATCCATGAGTTTAGATAATTATTGAAAGAGTTAGTGTACAATCAGAAGTGGACTTATTAATCAGAAAACCGGTGCTGAAGTGTGTTTAGAAAAGCTTTAAAATTCCGACCCAAAAGGTTCGCGTTTATTCAAAATATTTTTATTTTTTTTTGTAGCAAATATAACTTTTTTGATTTTTTTAAACCATTAAAATAATCACCAAAAATCATCACAAACATTTCAGTCATATCGATCTCGTGGCGACTGACAAAAGGATTTAGACTTAGAATGTTTTGACTTCAAAACATAAGAAGAATAATTGCAACGGCTTTAATTGCATTAAACCTGCACAGTGGGCACATTTGCTATCCTGATGTTATATAACATTTCATGTCCTCAATAACCTCCTCAGAGCTAGGCAGCACACATTTTGAAGTGAAACTTCTTTACCCGCGTCATGCAATTTCGAGTACCGGAGTAAAACCAACTCATGACCGAAACGAAAATGCGGGACCGATTAAAGTTCATTTGATCTAGTCAAAGTTTTGAAGTAAAATATAAATGCTTCTTAGCTCATCTCGACAACTGGCGTTGGTGGTGTAATGGTCAGCGTAGTTGCTTTCCAAGCAGTTGATCCGAGTTCGATTCTCGGCCATCGCACATTATTTTTTTGTTTTTAACGCCTTTTTGAAGTGAAACTTCTTTACCCGCGTCATGCAATTTCGATTACCGGAGTAAAACCAACTCATGACCGAAACGAAAATGCGGGACCGATTAAAGTTCATTTGATCTAGTCAAAGTTTTGAAGTAAAATATAAATGCTTCTTAGCTCATCTCGACAACTGGCGTTGGTGGTGTAATGGTCAGCGTAGTTGCTTTCCAAGCAGTTGATCCGAGTTCGATTCTCGGCCATCGCACATTATTTTTTTGTTTTTAACGCCTTTTTTTTTTTCAATGGTTGACCATAATATCAATCCACTAAGTAATATTTTAGGCCTGTAGCATACTTGAAAAGTTAAAGAATGATATAAAATTTTTTATGATGTTAACGATAAAAAAATAAAAAAAAACATAAAATTACCATAAAAAATGGGCCAACGGCACGCGGTGTTCCCAAGCGGTCACCCATCCAAGTACTGACCGCGCCCAATGTTGCTTAACTTCGGTGATCGGACGAGAACCGGTGTGTTCAACATGGTATGGTCGTTGGCAAACGCTAAACAATATTAATTTCTATTCTACCTGCCAATAAATATATGAAAATTAGTATAAAAAAGCCCTAATAATACTGAAAACATTAGCAAGGTGTGTGCGACGTTGATAAAAATAATCATTACATACGCGCTTGAAAAAGATCGTAATTACATCCATAACTTTGCAGGAATTTTTTTTTTCAATGGTTGACCATAATATCAATCCACTAAGTAATATTTTAGGCCTGTAGCATACTTGAAAAGTTAAAGAATTTTATGATATTATTAATGATAGTAACGATAAAAAAATAAAAAAAAACATGAAATTACCATAAAAAATGGGCCAACGGCACGCGGTGTTCCCAAGCGGTCACCCATCCAAGTACTGACCGCGCCCAATGTTGCTTAACTTCGGTGATCGGACGAGAACCGGTGTGTTCAACATGGTATGGTCGTTGGCAAACGCTAAACAATATTAATTTCTATTCTACCTGCCAATAAATATATGAAAATTAGTATAAAAAAGCCCTAATAATACTGAAAACATTAGCAAGGTGTGTGCGACGTTGATAAAAATAATCATTACATACGCGCTTGAAAAAGATCGTAATTACATCCATAACTTTGCAGGAATTTTTTTTTTCAATGGTTGACCATAATATCAATCCACTAAGTAATATTTTAGGCCTGTAGCATACTTGAAAAGTTAAAGAATTTTTATGATATTATTAATGATAGTAACGATAAAAAAATAAAAAAAAACATGAAATTACCATAAAAAATGGGCCAACGGCACGCGGTGTTCCCAAGCGGTCACCCATCCAAGTACTGACCGCGCCCAATGTTGCTTAACTTCGGTGATCGGACGAGAACCGGTGTGTTCAACATGGTATGGTCGTTGGCAAACGCTAAACAATATTAATTTCTACTCTACCTGCCAATAAATATATGAAAATTAGTATAAAAAAGCCCTAATAATACTGAAAACATTAGCAAGGTGTATGCGACGTTGATAAAAATAATCATTACATACGCGCTTGAAAAAGATCGTAATTACATCCATAACTTTGCAGGAATTTTTTGAAGTGAAACTTCTTTACGCGCGTCATGCAATTTCGAGGACCGGAGTAAAACCGACTCATGACCGTGACGAAAAAACGGGATCATTTCGCTATAGGAGCCTAGCTAATATTATATACCTAGTTTAACTCACTCTCCTAACTCATCTTCGCTGTCTACAGGCAGAGCGCACGACTGTGGTCGTGAAGAACCGAGGTTCGATCCCCGCTTTAACTAATTTTTTTTTTCTTTTTGAAGTGAAACTTCTTTACCCGCGTCATGCAATTTCGAGTACCGGAGTAAAACCAACTCATGACCGAAACGAAAATGCGGGACCGATTAAAGTTCATTTGATCTAGTCAAAGTTTTGAAGTAAAATATAAATGCTTCTTAGCTCATCTCGACAACTGGCGTTGGTGGTGTAATGGTCAGCGTAGTTGCTTTCCAAGCAGTTGATCCGAGTTCGATTCTCGGCCATCGCACATTATTTTTTTGTTTTTAACGCCTTTTTTTTTTTCAATGGTTGACCATAATATCAATCCACTAAGTAATATTTTAGGCCTGTAGCATACTTGAAAAGTTAAAGAATGATATAAAATTTTTTATGATGTTAACGATAAAAAAATAAAAAAAAACATAAAATTACCATAAAAAATGGGCCAACGGCACGCGGTGTTCCCAAGCGGTCACCCATCCAAGTACTGACCGCGCCCAATGTTGCTTAACTTCGGTGATCGGACGAGAACCGGTGTGTTCAACATGGTATGGTCGTTGGCAAACGCTAAACAATATTAATTTCTATTCTACCTGCCAATAAATATATGAAAATTAGTATAAAAAAGCCCTAATAATACTGAAAACATTAGCAAGGTGTGTGCGACGTTGATAAAAATAATCATTACATACGCGCTTGAAAAAGATCGTAATTACATCCATAACTTTGCAGGAATTTTTTTTTTCAATGGTTGACCATAATATCAATCCACTAAGTAATATTTTAGGCCTGTAGCATACTTGAAAAGTTAAAGAATTTTATGATATTATTAATGATAGTAACGATAAAAAAATAAAAAAAAACATGAAATTACCATAAAAAATGGGCCAACGGCACGCGGTGTTCCCAAGCGGTCACCCATCCAAGTACTGACCGCGCCCAATGTTGCTTAACTTCGGTGATCGGACGAGAACCGGTGTGTTCAACATGGTATGGTCGTTGGCAAACGCTAAACAATATTAATTTCTATTCTACCTGCCAATAAATATATGAAAATTAGTATAAAAAAGCCCTAATAATACTGAAAACATTAGCAAGGTGTGTGCGACGTTGATAAAAATAATCATTACATACGCGCTTGAAAAAGATCGTAATTACATCCATAACTTTGCAGGAATTTTTTTTTTCAATGGTTGACCATAATATCAATCCACTAAGTAATATTTTAGGCCTGTAGCATACTTGAAAAGTTAAAGAATTTTTATGATATTATTAATGATAGTAACGATAAAAAAATAAAAAAAAACATGAAATTACCATAAAAAATGGGCCAACGGCACGCGGTGTTCCCAAGCGGTCACCCATCCAAGTACTGACCGCGCCCAATGTTGCTTAACTTCGGTGATCGGACGAGAACCGGTGTGTTCAACATGGTATGGTCGTTGGCAAACGCTAAACAATATTAATTTCTACTCTACCTGCCAATAAATATATGAAAATTAGTATAAAAAAGCCCTAATAATACTGAAAACATTAGCAAGGTGTATGCGACGTTGATAAAAATAATCATTACATACGCGCTTGAAAAAGATCGTAATTACATCCATAACTTTGCAGGAATTTTTTGAAGTGAAACTTCTTTACGCGCGTCATGCAATTTCGAGGACCGGAGTAAAACCGACTCATGACCGTGACGAAAAAACGGGATCATTTCGCTATAGGAGCCTAGCTAATATTATATACCTAGTTTAACTCACTCTCCTAACTCATCTTCGCTGTCTACAGGCAGAGCGCACGACTGTGGTCGTGAAGAACCGAGGTTCGATCCCCGCTTTAACTAATTTTTTTTTTCTTTTTTTATAACTTTTAATTTTTTTTATCACATGCTACTTATAAATATGTCAATAGACAGAAAAAAAGAGAGAATGAAATGAAAAGAGAGAGAGAGAAGAATACTAGAAGTTTCACTTCTGTCTTGCGTAGGCTTGACACACCCATTTTTTTTTTATTTTTAGAAGGGGCACGAGAGAATAATTACCCTCTTAAACCACCTTTCTTCTGGGGTTATTTTTCAGTAACTTCAATATTGCAAGAAAGGTTGCGACTTGTAATAATTGTTATAACTTGTTATTGTAAATTCTATCAAATATAATTGGTTACCTGTTTTAACAATAAAAAATAAATCGTAAAATGTGAAGATTTTCGCATAGGATATCATTAAGAAATCACGTTCAGATTGTCAAAATCAGCACATAATCAACAGTTCAGTCAGTTCTTTTATATTCTGCATGAGAAAACAGCTGTTGCATTTTGTCCATTGTTTTGGTATTTTATTTTTCACAAGTATCACTTTTCTTTTGATCAAATCATGTTCAGACCATTGAAATTAACATATTGTTCATGTTGTAAAGTTTAATTCAAGAACATTTGTTAAAAAAACATGAAATCATGGACTTACCGCAAGCCTTGGGGTCAGAATTTAAAAATCTTTTTCTCACGCATCCCTGTACCAAATGGACAAATTTAAATTTTTTGATTATTTTGATGGTCTTAAAATTATTTCATAATCCAAGAAAAGCTACATTTGTCAAAAAACGAACGAAATGGCTTCAAGCCGTGTTTATTGACCAGATTAGTATTCCCCAACCTTCCACTTTTTCATCTTCTTTTCCTCTTCCCCCCCTTCAGCATTAAAACATACCCTACAAAACTGCAGGAAGTGTGATATTCACATAAAATAAATACAGAAATAGCATGTCAGTTGTTGAATAACAAATGCATAAGAAATTCATTCCACTATTATGGCTCCTCGCGTATCTCAAGGAAAACTATATATTCCAACAGATGATATTCAAACAAATAAAACCACCTGATTTATGGCAATACTTTGGCGTATTTCACAGTTTGCTCAAACGTTATACAAGAAAAGTGGATTGTAAAGGAAAATTGTAACTGTAGGAGACGGAAATGGGCAGGAATCGAGAATGACCAATTCAATCACTTATTCTGGACATAAGATTTTCTCCTCAAACAAAAGATTTATAAACTAAAGAGTTGGACACAATTAACGCTCGAGACACGGGAAACCAAACTATATTCTTATTTTTTTTAAATTTTAATAAATTGTTGACAATATAACAAATCATTATTACTATATTTAAAAAAGTCTTTCTTTCAAGCTTACATTTATTAAGAGTTGCGATGTTCTGTTTTAACTCGTCCATTTGAAATTTCATAAGTCAATTAAATCCGCTGAGTCCACTATATAAAATAATTTAAACCATTAAGATTAAGGAACTAAGATTACCAACCTTACGAGAAAGAAGAGAAAGGGGTGACTTGATCGAGACTTTCAAAATTTTATCTGGACATTACAGTTGCCCTAGCATCCAAGAAATCTTCACTACTAATAAAAATATAAATCTCCGTGGACACTCAAAAAAAAATTACCAAAACGCCTTTTTCATCTAATCCTAGAAAACACTTCCTTGCAAATAGAGTAGTGGATGCTTGGAACAAACTCCCACAACATGTCATCGATGCAACAAATATAAATCAATTCAAAGCTCTATTGGATTCACATTTGGAGAGAAGAAAGGACTTAGTTCAAACTTAAAACAACTCAATTACTGTCAAACTTGTTGTGAAATCAGATATGAGCGCATCAGCAGAATGCTGCCTGCTCATTAAATAATAATAATAATAATAATAAAATTGACAAAATTAAAAAAATAACTTATATCATTGATGTCGCTATTCCAAATTCCTGTAATATTCAAAAATCTGTTAGTGAAAAAATAAGAAAATACACAGATTTAGGAAATGAAATAAAAAGAATTTGGCATTCTCAGACTATAAAAATATTACCATTCGTTATTTCGGCTACTGGCATTATACCTAGCTCTCTCATCAAAAATTTAGGCGTATTAGATCTATCAAAAAAATTATATATAAAGATGCAAAAGTCGGTCATTTTGAATACATGTAGGATAACAAAAGATTTTTTAAATATTTATGTTGAGGGATCAGTAGGATTTATAGGCCCTGTTAGAAGTTCTATCGAGCCGAACCCTCTGATATGAAAATATCTGGAGTCGGTGAATTATTTTCCCATTTGATCTCTGGTGAGTTGACGTGTTAATCTTGTATTGTTTTGTATTTATTTTGCTTATATAATGCACTTACATAATGTTGATTGACTAGATGATCATTTGTGGAAAAGTGAGTGGAAGGGTTAAGTTTTTCCTTTGGGGAAGATTTAACCCGGACAACTAAATCGGAAGTTTAAAAAAAAAAAATAATAATAATAATAACTATGTACCTAACTTTGACTAAGCTTTTCAATATTATGGTTCCTAGTTAGGAAAGTAGTTGGTAAAGCAAAGTTAACCTAGTTAGTATAGCAGTTGCTTGAAGAAACTCTAAAAATTTTCATTGAGACTTTTCTATAGACAAATTCTTCAATTCTTTATTTAAAATAAAATATTGTGTGCATAGTAACTACTTTTGGTTTTGATTAATTTAATGAGAGAAAATTAAACACATCACTAGAACCATTTTAATATATTTTCAAGGGTCTATCTTATTAGTAATAGTATATAATTTGGGTGACCGGATAAATCATCACAATGATAATTTATCACATATTTAAAAAGTTATATAAAGTCATGGAAAGTGATGAAACAAAAACTTTATTAACTGAGTTAAGTAGGTTAGGTTAGGTTAGGTTAAATTTTTTTTTTCATTGTTTCTAATGACTTTATATCACTTTTTAAAAGTGTGTTGAATTGTCACTGTGTTGGGTTATCATGGAACCATAATTTGTTATAACAACTTATAACCCATACTTACAAACTCACCCATAGATCAATATTACACATCTATTATGTAGGTACCTACTATTCATTCTACAATGAGCTAGATGCTGCGTAAATAGAATAAAGCGTAGACCCTAAGAAATAGCAAAAGACTAAACACCTTTTAAATATAACATTATAGGTAGGCACTTCATCGCTTATCTGAATTCGTGACACATCATTTATAGTATTATATTCACGTAAGCACTTCATCGCTTATCTGAATTTGTGACACATCATTTATAGTATTATATATACGTTAGCACTTCATCGCTTATCTGAATTCTTGACACATCATTTCTAGTATTATTTATAGGTAGGCCATTCATCGCTTATCTGAATTCTTGACACATCAGTTCTAGTATTACGTATAGGTAGGCACTTCAACGTTTATCTGAATTCTTGACACATCAGTTCTTGTATTGAATTTGACAAGTGAAATAATTTTCTGGTAAAAAAATATTACACAATAGGCAGGCACTTTATCTCTTATCTGAATTCTTGGTACATCAGTTCCAGTATTGATGTAAATATATAAATGACGATTAAAAAAAATTTCTAGCAAAAAATATAAAAATATTATAAGTAGGCACTTTATCGCTTATCTAAATTCATGACATAATCAGTTCCAAGTTTGAAATTGAGATTTCATCGAACAAGAGTTACAATCACTCGCAGAAAAACCCACAGCCGAAATACGTACGTTTGATGATTATATTTAATATAGTATCCCTTCAAACAAAACAAACTTGTGAATTTTTTTCTTCATTATCCTAACAATATTAATTGAGCGTTTGCAATAACCCCCTTATAAACTATTGATAGTTTTTCACTTCGAGTAGTTCCTGGACACACCATGAATATCATTTCTTCACCCGTGGAATTAACGTACCAATGAACCACCCTCTTTTGTTCTCAAGTATTTTAGAATTCACTTTTATGTGACTTTATGGGGGTAGTAAAAGTTTATACGTCGGCCGATGGGAGAGATAGTAAATGAACGTGTTTCGCGGCGGAGACCGTGATATAATAATGTATTAAGATGGTTATTGGGCACTCTTAAAATCTGCTCATTAGGGAGGGGAATGGGCTCGGGATAGGAAGTAATAGTCATTATACTTAGGGGACTGTCAAATGAAAACGATGTACGAGAAATTATGTTTTGTTAATACTATAACAGATTTTAAGGAGACACACTTATTGTTAAGTATTTTTGTATTTTTTTTATTTACATTATCATTGGATCGTCCTCTCAATAATTAATAAACTGACACAGTTCACTGTGTGACCTTTTGCATTTTTACAGTGTGCACTTACAATAAAGATACATTACAATTCAACGGTACACGTAAAATCTTAATTAACTAGTGTATCCCCGTGAAACTTATTGTAGTATTTGTGAAGCTGAAAATATTTGTAATAAAACAAATTGTCTCAGGATCATTGTTTTTCTACAAGATTTAAAACGATCTTACCTTTTATAAACGATCTAGACCTTTCAAACGAACACATTAGTAAACCTGAAAAATTGTGACATCTGTCAAAAACATAAACAAAGGAAATACATATTAATTAAAATAAAATTATAGGTAAATTACATGTCTGAATTGTTCTCACAATAAATTTTAATTTTAAATCAAAGAAAATACCAGCTCGAGTTCATTGAATCCGTGTTACACATAGATACAGAGACACGCCACTTTATTACTTAAGAACATTTTGTTTGCTAGGATTTAATGAACTCGATAATTTAAAACACTTTTTAAAAGTGATATAAAGTCATTGGGAACGATGAAATTTTTTTAACCTAACCTAACCTACTTAACCCAGTTAATAAAGTTTTGGTTTCATCACTTTCTGTGACTTTATATAACTTTTTAAAGATGTGATGAATTATTATTGTGATGATTTATCCGGTCACCAATGAACTCATATTATATTTAACCAACGTTTTTTATGCATCCCGACTTGTAGTGTTTTTGTTGTTTGCATTTACTACATTCGTAAACTATAAACATAGAACCTACATTGTGGTTCTTAATTTTTTTATCAATACTGATCAACATACAAAGGAAGCGCAAAAAACCGCCATTAAGAACTAAATAATATCAATTGTCAGTAATTGAAAGGAAAATGTCAACGTATGTATGCTCAAGCAACCAGCGTTGTCGATAATGTGATTTTTTTACAAGATTTGGACGTATTATAAATATTTTAGGATATTTGATATAACTCATTACTATCATGTTTTCACCGAGCTGCCAATACATATTATACAGACGTTTACGACATATTATTTTTATTATAAAAGCCCCACAGGCGTTCAATAAATAAATAAATAAATACAGTACTAGTAAATATGTTCATGATTATTATTTTTGTACTGCACTAACCAAAACAAAAACAGAAAACAAAAAATGTTTATTATCAATAAACGAAACACGATACGTCGTGGTTGGAGGCAGATTTATCAAGTTTCAATTAACTATCGCCGCGCCCTCTTTGTCGAGCTTATAAACACACCTTTTTACTTATACGAATTTCAGAATTTCCACGGGGTTTATAGCCGGCGGGCATATCGGGTTTTTGCCGCACTAAATCACTGTCTGGACTCATATAAGAAACTAATGATGGTTTGAATATGGGAGAACCACGGAAGGTCTATTATTTATCACACTCGCGATGGTTCGTCGTCTCTGCCGGGAAATTATCATCTTCGTTATAATATGGACTGGTTACCAGGGGTGCATTGGAAATAATTTGCTTTTGACTAAATATAAAAATACAGCAGTTTTAGTGAAGATATATTTTAAATCATTAACTTATATACATGCAAGTATGCATGTGCAGGCTTGTATGGAATCACTATTATATTTTTTGTTATCTACACCTATAATTCGACCCAATGGAAAAAAGACGGTTTTAAAAAAAGAGAGTTTTAATAACGTTAATTCTTTCATCAAGTGGATGTAATTTATAGTTTCTAGTAGTAGACCGAGTTTAAAGTTAGTATATCTTAGAAATTTATGCAGATGTTTTTCGATGGAGTCTGTAGTGGATTTTAAAGTGAGGGGACCAGATATAAGATTTATATTCGACTTGACTTCGAACTAAAGAAGAAAATGAGATTTTTAACGTTGATAAATTTTTAAAGTCTACCATGACGGAGAATGATGCCAAACGTTTTTAATTTTTTATTTGCCACTGTATTGATGAGAGAAAGAAAATTAAATTTAGAAACAAAAATGATGCCAAGATCATTAATTTCATTTACAGAGACGAGAGAAATATTTTTAATGTTATATTGAATGTAGAAAGGTTGATTTATTATATAAATCATTATTATATGGCATTTACTAATGTTTAAGTAAATCATGAATGTATGTACCTATTTGAATTTATTATAAAAAAAAAATGGGTGTGTCAAGCCTACGCAAGACAGAAGTGAAACTTCTAGTATTCTTCTCTCTCTCTCTTTTCATTTCATTCTCTCTTTTTTTCTGTCTATTGACATATTTATAAGTAGCATGTGATAAAAAAAATTAAAAGTTATAAAAAAAATGGGTGTGTCAAGCCTACGCAAGACAGAAGTGAAACTTCTAGTATTCTTCTCTCTCTCTCTTTTCATTTCATTCTCTCTTTTTTTCTGTCTATTGACATATTTATAAGTAGCATGTGATAAAAAAAATTAAAAGTTATAAAAAAAGAAAAAAAAAATTAGTTAAAGCGGGGATCGAACCTCGGTTCTTCACGACCACAGTCGTGCGCTCTGCCTGTAGACAGCGAAGATGAGTTAGGAGAGTGAGTTAAACTAGGTATATAATATTAGCTAGGCTCCTATAGCGAAATGATCCCGTTTTTTCGTCACGGTCATGAGTCGGTTTTACTCCGGTCCTCGAAATTGCATGACGCGCGTAAAGAAGTTTCACTTCAAAAAATTCCTGCAAAGTTATGGATGTAATTACGATCTTTTTCAAGCGCGTATGTAATGATTATTTTTATCAACGTCGCATACACCTTGCTAATGTTTTCAGTATTATTAGGGCTTTTTTATACTAATTTTCATATATTTATTGGCAGGTAGAGTAGAAATTAATATTGTTTAGCGTTTGCCAACGACCATACCATGTTGAACACACCGGTTCTCGTCCGATCACCGAAGTTAAGCAACATTGGGCGCGGTCAGTACTTGGATGGGTGACCGCTTGGGAACACCGCGTGCCGTTGGCCCATTTTTTATGGTAATTTCATGTTTTTTTTTATTTTTTTATCGTTACTATCATTAATAATATCATAAAAATTCTTTAACTTTTCAAGTATGCTACAGGCCTAAAATATTACTTAGTGGATTGATATTATGGTCAACCATTGAAAAAAAAAATTCCTGCAAAGTTATGGATGTAATTACGATCTTTTTCAAGCGCGTATGTAATGATTATTTTTATCAACGTCGCACACACCTTGCTAATGTTTTCAGTATTATTAGGGCTTTTTTATACTAATTTTCATATATTTATTGGCAGGTAGAATAGAAATTAATATTGTTTAGCGTTTGCCAACGACCATACCATGTTGAACACACCGGTTCTCGTCCGATCACCGAAGTTAAGCAACATTGGGCGCGGTCAGTACTTGGATGGGTGACCGCTTGGGAACACCGCGTGCCGTTGGCCCATTTTTTATGGTAATTTCATGTTTTTTTTTATTTTTTTATCGTTACTATCATTAATAATATCATAAAATTCTTTAACTTTTCAAGTATGCTACAGGCCTAAAATATTACTTAGTGGATTGATATTATGGTCAACCATTGAAAAAAAAAAATGGGTGTGTCAAGCCTACGCAAGACAGAAGTGAAACTTCTAGTATTCTTCTCTCTCTCTCTTTTCATTTCATTCTCTCTTTTTTTCTGTCTATTGACATATTTATAAGTAGCATGTGATAAAAAAAATTAAAAGTTATAAAAAAAGAAAAAAAAAATTAGTTAAAGCGGGGATCGAACCTCGGTTCTTCACGACCACAGTCGTGCGCTCTGCCTGTAGACAGCGAAGATGAGTTAGGAGAGTGAGTTAAACTAGGTATATAATATTAGCTAGGCTCCTATAGCGAAATGATCCCGTTTTTTCGTCACGGTCATGAGTCGGTTTTACTCCGGTCCTCGAAATTGCATGACGCGCGTAAAGAAGTTTCACTTCAAAAAATTCCTGCAAAGTTATGGATGTAATTACGATCTTTTTCAAGCGCGTATGTAATGATTATTTTTATCAACGTCGCATACACCTTGCTAATGTTTTCAGTATTATTAGGGCTTTTTTATACTAATTTTCATATATTTATTGGCAGGTAGAGTAGAAATTAATATTGTTTAGCGTTTGCCAACGACCATACCATGTTGAACACACCGGTTCTCGTCCGATCACCGAAGTTAAGCAACATTGGGCGCGGTCAGTACTTGGATGGGTGACCGCTTGGGAACACCGCGTGCCGTTGGCCCATTTTTTATGGTAATTTCATGTTTTTTTTTATTTTTTTATCGTTACTATCATTAATAATATCATAAAAATTCTTTAACTTTTCAAGTATGCTACAGGCCTAAAATATTACTTAGTGGATTGATATTATGGTCAACCATTGAAAAAAAAAATTCCTGCAAAGTTATGGATGTAATTACGATCTTTTTCAAGCGCGTATGTAATGATTATTTTTATCAACGTCGCACACACCTTGCTAATGTTTTCAGTATTATTAGGGCTTTTTTATACTAATTTTCATATATTTATTGGCAGGTAGAATAGAAATTAATATTGTTTAGCGTTTGCCAACGACCATACCATGTTGAACACACCGGTTCTCGTCCGATCACCGAAGTTAAGCAACATTGGGCGCGGTCAGTACTTGGATGGGTGACCGCTTGGGAACACCGCGTGCCGTTGGCCCATTTTTTATGGTAATTTCATGTTTTTTTTTATTTTTTTATCGTTACTATCATTAATAATATCATAAAATTCTTTAACTTTTCAAGTATGCTACAGGCCTAAAATATTACTTAGTGGATTGATATTATGGTCAACCATTGAAAAAAAAAATTCCTGCAAAGTTATGGATGTAATTACGATCTTTTTCAAGCGCGTATGTAATGATTATTTTTATCAACGTCGCACACACCTTGCTAATGTTTTCAGTATTATTAGGGCTTTTTTATACTAATTTTCATATATTTATTGGCAGGTAGAATAGAAATTAATATTGTTTAGCGTTTGCCAACGACCATACCATGTTGAACACACCGGTTCTCGTCCGATCACCGAAGTTAAGCAACATTGGGCGCGGTCAGTACTTGGATGGGTGACCGCTTGGGAACACCGCGTGCCGTTGGCCCATTTTTTATGGTAATTTTATGTTTTTTTTTATTTTTTTATCGTTAACATCATAAAAAATTTTATATCATTCTTTAACTTTTCAAGTATGCTACAGGCCTAAAATATTACTTAGTGGATTGATATTATGGTCAACCATTGAAAAAAAAAAAGGCGTTAAAAACAAAAAAATAATGTGCGATGGCCGAGAATCGAACTCGGATCAACTGCTTGGAAAGCAACTACGCTGACCATTACACCACCAACGCCAGTTGTCGAGATGAGCTAAGAAGCATTTATATTTTACTTCAAAACTTTGACTAGATCAAATGAACTTTAATCGGTCCCGCATTTTCGTTTCGGTCATGAGTTGGTTTTACTCCGGTACTCGAAATTGCATGACGCGGGTAAAGAAGTTTCACTTCAAAAAGAAAAAAAAAATTAGTTAAAGCGGGGATCGAACCTCGGTTCTTCACGACCACAGTCGTGCGCTCTGCCTGTAGACAGCGAAGATGAGTTAGGAGAGTGAGTTAAACTAGGTATATAATATTAGCTAGGCTCCTATAGCGAAATGATCCCGTTTTTTCGTCACGGTCATGAGTCGGTTTTACTCCGGTCCTCGAAATTGCATGACGCGCGTAAAGAAGTTTCACTTCAAAAAATTCCTGCAAAGTTATGGATGTAATTACGATCTTTTTCAAGCGCGTATGTAATGATTATTTTTATCAACGTCGCATACACCTTGCTAATGTTTTCAGTATTATTAGGGCTTTTTTATACTAATTTTCATATATTTATTGGCAGGTAGAGTAGAAATTAATATTGTTTAGCGTTTGCCAACGACCATACCATGTTGAACACACCGGTTCTCGTCCGATCACCGAAGTTAAGCAACATTGGGCGCGGTCAGTACTTGGATGGGTGACCGCTTGGGAACACCGCGTGCCGTTGGCCCATTTTTTATGGTAATTTCATGTTTTTTTTTATTTTTTTATCGTTACTATCATTAATAATATCATAAAAATTCTTTAACTTTTCAAGTATGCTACAGGCCTAAAATATTACTTAGTGGATTGATATTATGGTCAACCATTGAAAAAAAAAATTCCTGCAAAGTTATGGATGTAATTACGATCTTTTTCAAGCGCGTATGTAATGATTATTTTTATCAACGTCGCACACACCTTGCTAATGTTTTCAGTATTATTAGGGCTTTTTTATACTAATTTTCATATATTTATTGGCAGGTAGAATAGAAATTAATATTGTTTAGCGTTTGCCAACGACCATACCATGTTGAACACACCGGTTCTCGTCCGATCACCGAAGTTAAGCAACATTGGGCGCGGTCAGTACTTGGATGGGTGACCGCTTGGGAACACCGCGTGCCGTTGGCCCATTTTTTATGGTAATTTCATGTTTTTTTTTATTTTTTTATCGTTACTATCATTAATAATATCATAAAATTCTTTAACTTTTCAAGTATGCTACAGGCCTAAAATATTACTTAGTGGATTGATATTATGGTCAACCATTGAAAAAAAAAATTCCTGCAAAGTTATGGATGTAATTACGATCTTTTTCAAGCGCGTATGTAATGATTATTTTTATCAACGTCGCACACACCTTGCTAATGTTTTCAGTATTATTAGGGCTTTTTTATACTAATTTTCATATATTTATTGGCAGGTAGAATAGAAATTAATATTGTTTAGCGTTTGCCAACGACCATACCATGTTGAACACACCGGTTCTCGTCCGATCACCGAAGTTAAGCAACATTGGGCGCGGTCAGTACTTGGATGGGTGACCGCTTGGGAACACCGCGTGCCGTTGGCCCATTTTTTATGGTAATTTTATGTTTTTTTTTATTTTTTTATCGTTAACATCATAAAAAATTTTATATCATTCTTTAACTTTTCAAGTATGCTACAGGCCTAAAATATTACTTAGTGGATTGATATTATGGTCAACCATTGAAAAAAAAAAAGGCGTTAAAAACAAAAAAATAATGTGCGATGGCCGAGAATCGAACTCGGATCAACTGCTTGGAAAGCAACTACGCTGACCATTACACCACCAACGCCAGTTGTCGAGATGAGCTAAGAAGCATTTATATTTTACTTCAAAACTTTGACTAGATCAAATGAACTTTAATCGGTCCCGCATTTTCGTTTCGGTCATGAGTTGGTTTTACTCCGGTAATCGAAATTGCATGACGCGGGTAAAGAAGTTTCACTTCAAAAATTCCTGCAAAGTTATGGATGTAATTACGATCTTTTTCAAGCGCGTATGTAATGATTATTTTTATCAACGTCGCACACACCTTGCTAATGTTTTCAGTATTATTAGGGCTTTTTTATACTAATTTTCATATATTTATTGGCAGGTAGAATAGAAATTAATATTGTTTAGCGTTTGCCAACGACCATACCATGTTGAACACACCGGTTCTCGTCCGATCACCGAAGTTAAGCAACATTGGGCGCGGTCAGTACTTGGATGGGTGACCGCTTGGGAACACCGCGTGCCGTTGGCCCATTTTTTATGGTAATTTTATGTTTTTTTTTATTTTTTTATCGTTAACATCATAAAAAATTTTATATCATTCTTTAACTTTTCAAGTATGCTACAGGCCTAAAATATTACTTAGTGGATTGATATTATGGTCAACCATTGAAAAAAAAAAAGGCGTTAAAAACAAAAAAATAATGTGCGATGGCCGAGAATCGAACTCGGATCAACTGCTTGGAAAGCAACTACGCTGACCATTACACCACCAACGCCAGTTGTCGAGATGAGCTAAGAAGCATTTATATTTTACTTCAAAACTTTGACTAGATCAAATGAACTTTAATCGGTCCCGCATTTTCGTTTCGGTCATGAGTTGGTTTTACTCCGGTACTCGAAATTGCATGACGCGGGTAAAGAAGTTTCACTTCAAAAAGAAAAAAAAAATTAGTTAAAGCGGGGATCGAACCTCGGTTCTTCACGACCACAGTCGTGCGCTCTGCCTGTAGACAGCGAAGATGAGTTAGGAGAGTGAGTTAAACTAGGTATATAATATTAGCTAGGCTCCTATAGCGAAATGATCCCGTTTTTTCGTCACGGTCATGAGTCGGTTTTACTCCGGTCCTCGAAATTGCATGACGCGCGTAAAGAAGTTTCACTTCAAAAAATTCCTGCAAAGTTATGGATGTAATTACGATCTTTTTCAAGCGCGTATGTAATGATTATTTTTATCAACGTCGCATACACCTTGCTAATGTTTTCAGTATTATTAGGGCTTTTTTATACTAATTTTCATATATTTATTGGCAGGTAGAGTAGAAATTAATATTGTTTAGCGTTTGCCAACGACCATACCATGTTGAACACACCGGTTCTCGTCCGATCACCGAAGTTAAGCAACATTGGGCGCGGTCAGTACTTGGATGGGTGACCGCTTGGGAACACCGCGTGCCGTTGGCCCATTTTTTATGGTAATTTCATGTTTTTTTTTATTTTTTTATCGTTACTATCATTAATAATATCATAAAAATTCTTTAACTTTTCAAGTATGCTACAGGCCTAAAATATTACTTAGTGGATTGATATTATGGTCAACCATTGAAAAAAAAAATTCCTGCAAAGTTATGGATGTAATTACGATCTTTTTCAAGCGCGTATGTAATGATTATTTTTATCAACGTCGCACACACCTTGCTAATGTTTTCAGTATTATTAGGGCTTTTTTATACTAATTTTCATATATTTATTGGCAGGTAGAATAGAAATTAATATTGTTTAGCGTTTGCCAACGACCATACCATGTTGAACACACCGGTTCTCGTCCGATCACCGAAGTTAAGCAACATTGGGCGCGGTCAGTACTTGGATGGGTGACCGCTTGGGAACACCGCGTGCCGTTGGCCCATTTTTTATGGTAATTTCATGTTTTTTTTAATTTTTTTATCGTTACTATCATTAATAATATCATAAAATTCTTTAACTTTTCAAGTATGCTACAGGCCTAAAATATTACTTAGTGGATTGATATTATGGTCAACCATTGAAAAAAAAAATTCCTGCAAAGTTATGGATGTAATTACGATCTTTTTCAAGCGCGTATGTAATGATTATTTTTATCAACGTCGCACACACCTTGCTAATGTTTTCAGTATTATTAGGGCTTTTTTATACTAATTTTCATATATTTATTGGCAGGTAGAATAGAAATTAATATTGTTTAGCGTTTGCCAACGACCATACCATGTTGAACACACCGGTTCTCGTCCGATCACCGAAGTTAAGCAACATTGGGCGCGGTCAGTACTTGGATGGGTGACCGCTTGGGAACACCGCGTGCCGTTGGCCCATTTTTTATGGTAATTTTATGTTTTTTTTTATTTTTTTATCGTTAACATCATAAAAAATTTTATATCATTCTTTAACTTTTCAAGTATGCTACAGGCCTAAAATATTACTTAGTGGATTGATATTATGGTCAACCATTGAAAAAAAAAAAGGCGTTAAAAACAAAAAAATAATGTGCGATGGCCGAGAATCGAACTCGGATCAACTGCTTGGAAAGCAACTACGCTGACCATTACACCACCAACGCCAGTTGTCGAGATGAGCTAAGAAGCATTTATATTTTACTTCAAAACTTTGACTAGATCAAATGAACTTTAATCGGTCCCGCATTTTCGTTTCGGTCATGAGTTGGTTTTACTCCGGTACTCGAAATTGCATGACGCGGGTAAAGAAGTTTCACTTCAACATGTATAAAACAAACCGATCACCACAACTCGAAAATGTGCCTAGTCCAGTTGTCGAAAAATCCAAAATAATTTAATAAACTATAATATGTGTATAAACGGAATAAAGAAAAAACTGTCTAAACTTTACACAAAAAAAGTCTAAATACACTCACTGAGAGAATATATTCAGAAGGTACCGGCTATTTTACCCCCGAAACCGAAAATATAGGGCCTTTTTGTATCTAAATCCTCTACTTTTAAATTTTCAACATAATATTCCGTCCTAGCACCATAAAAACTGGGCCCGGACTAACTTCATCATAATTTTGTCCAACTGGCAATTTATGATCGCAGTGTTCCGTGCGCGAGAAATTAATATGACTCATGGCCGGAGAATTGATATTAATCTTATAAAAATGCAAGACTATGGGGGGGGGGGGGTGGTAAGATGGCTTATTAATAATGCGCAAAGGAAAGAAAACTGGGCCACTATACATTAACATCTTCCTCGGTTTACCGGGCTATTATACCTTGACTGTCCTTTTCGGTATTTTTGCCAACCTATCGAAACACTGATCAAGAAAATACGGAATTATAAAGATGTTTTATTATTTCTGATTTAATATTTGTGTTTTTTTTCTATTCTTTTTATTATTTTCGCTTCAATGTAGGTACTAAAAATTACCCAGTGACAGTCAATAAAGGCGAAGAATTTTATCGTGCACAAGATGAAAAAACGACCTTGAAAAATGTAACAAATTGATGAATAAATCACTCTTTTATTTGTGTAAATGAGAACTTATATTATATTGTATGCACCACTATTTATTCAAAATAATCGACATGCTTCAAAACCAATGGTTTCATCATCAGGATAAACATATGAAATATAAATATATTTGTAAAGTAGAAACCATTGGTTTTGAAACATGTTGATTATTTTGAATAAATTGTGGTGAATAAATTAAAACGAAGTCACAAAATGAACTTGCAATTATTGGATAAGTATTTATATTATATTTTAAAATAAAATTCAATGCAATTAAAAATTAGGGTTGCGACCGAGAATCGAACTGAGAAATTTCCTCCATCTAGAAAAGACGCATTAACCAACTACTGTCAAACAGTTATCCCTTTTTGTTCGGTTTCCTGTCCTTATTCTATTTCACATTGTTTGAATACTTTATCATTGATATTTTATCTCATTATGTGAAACCCTTTAAAAAAGCAATTTCTTGTATAAATACAGTGCTGTCAATATGTTTTTCCGAGTCAATTATTTTTTATGCTATTTATTACATGTCTCCACTTCTGCCGGTTTCCTGCTATTTACCTACAGTGTCTAAGACCTCCAGACACCCCTTCGTCCTGCAGGCTTACTCTATAAAAGGAAGCCTCTTCGGTTGTCAGCTTTCTTCCATTCTTGCTACGTGCCCTGCGCAGCGGAGTCATCCCAGTTTTATAAACTCTTCCATGGTACACAAAAATCAACTCAACCGTTTATAGTTGCATAACACTTTTTTATAAAATTGTATTCTCTTTTTTGAAATTTGCTATTCATCAATATATAGGTACATTTACTGTTGTTAATGATTTCATCACATACGGGATCTTGGCAAAGAGTACCCACTACAGCGTATGTAGTTCTTGCAATGCAATAATATCTACGATAAGTAGGTACTGCTTCTAAGAACTCCTTTGTTTGATGTCTTTGTGATACGCCTGTCGTTTATAATAGGGGGGAGGGAAGTGTTGGAGATATGCCTTTATCAAAGGGTATTGCGTATCATTTGGACTGCTTTAAGAAGGGGATACTGACTTTTATGTACCTGCATTTTACACCTGTGAGGTTGATTGATGTTATATATTTCGAATATATCACGTCATTGAACACGGTTTTTCATTTCATTTTTGACAAGCTTGAGGGGAGAGGAACAAATTGAATTAATTGAATCTTCCTTTCTTACTTTTTTAATTTAGTTTTTTTTGTTCATTAACGCCACACAGAAAATAATGTACCTCAGTGCCTATGTCATCAATATTTGTCAGCTTTGAGGAAATTTTTGCGATCTTTTTATTTTGACTAATAATTGTGGATTAGTGGATTTGATTGTTAAATCTTCAACCAAACAAGAGGATGGTCGATTTCGAAATACTGTGCAAAGCCCAGGCAACAATTATCGAAAATTCAAATGCTGACTAATGCTCGTTAAGAGCCTAGAACAATTAAAATCAAAATTAAATAAGCTGTTTTTAAAAATAGCTTCTTTTAATTAATCGGAAACCTGAAAGTCACGACTTACTCTTTATCGAAGAGCATTGTACACTGTACACTGTACACCACTGGAGGTCTAGCATGGACTATCTTTAGAGCTTTAGAGCTATATCCATACGATGTTGATGAAGTCCAGTATCTATGGTCAGTTAGCGATGATTTCGACAGTCCGCAGACAAAAGTTTCTGTTTTTAGTGCGGCCTTCACGGTATCGGATATGCTGTCAAAATGCACAACTTTATGGATAATGTTGTTAGTTATGCTAAATAACTGGATTATTAATAAATGGAGGTCAACTAACTAACGACCGGTCGGTGGCTGAGTTAACATCGCGTTTGCGTCCCACCCAGGCATAGTATGTTAAATTCTTCGTCTGGCTAAGTCCTCCATCGCAACACAAGCAACATTTTACACTTACTGTGGTCGTAGTAGAAGATTTTAAAATATTGTTGGGTTATTCGTAACTCGGGAATGTTATCTTTCTTTAAAAAAATACTAACCTCTTAGAATGAAAGAAATTGTACATATTGTACATAAATATTTTTAACTTTAACGTATCCGTCTGACGTTTAGGAATGTCAGTTCATAGAAAATACATCCATAGTTGCAAGGCGAGTATATTGATTTGTAATGTATTGCATTATTAATATTAGTCGAGCTATCAACAGCGCGGCTGTGCTCGGGAAATTGATATAAAATCATCAGTAGTTAAGCCTATCGATCCGATATTGTAAAGTAATCGATTTCACTGTGCTAGACCTCCTAATATTTTATCGATTCTCTATTATTTTGTACTTCCTAGTAATAAAAATAGTTTATGACTTCCAAAAACTTTATACTTTTTTAATATTAAAAAGTACCAAGCAAATTTATTTTAGAGTGCCACTGATGTGTGAATTATAATCAATAGTACTCCATGTCAAGTATAAAAAACAACCATGCATTGCTGTAAAATAAAAATATTTTTGAAAATAAAAAAAAACCCACACCTGAGAAAATACGCTCCCCATGCTGCGCTGAATGCAAAGTGGAAATTTATCCGTTGCACTTAAATTGGAAGTGCTTTTTGTAGTAGTACGAGTAGCTTATTTTTTTAGAATAGAAGTTCTATTAAAATTAAATATATATTTTTACATACATTCAAAAACGAAAACATGGAACTTTTTTGTCGTGTTTTGTTTTGTCTTGTTTCTGTTTTCTCTCCTCATCTATTTTCTGTATTGGTAATCAAGCATGATCTATTTTCACTAATGCTTAGTGGACCTGTTTGTATATTCCTACCTTGGCTATATGCTTATGTTTATATGTATACCGTTTGTCCCTGTTTGTTTCATTTTTGTATTTTCTTGTTTGTTATACTTAACCTCCAGTTTTCTATTTTTGTACTGTTTGTATGTAAAACTTGAAATTTTTATATCAAAATATTAATGTTTAATTGTACCTCATAACTCCCACCTATTATTCCCGTCCTAAAATGATTGCGGGATTGCTCAAGCAAGAAATAATAAAAAAAAACCTAAAAGATAAAAAAAATACTTTTCCTACAAACCTAAAGTTTGTTGTTTTGTTGAATGAAATACCCGTACTAGTACATATTGAATTATTTTGCGGGTTGGCAATAGGCCGACGTAGCTTAATCGTTCAGAGTACCTGACCGGTAATCAGAAGATGCGGGTTCAATTCCCATCAGCGGCATTTATTTTTATTTATTCGGGAGATATTTTCAATTTGTATGTATATTTCAGGCGAGTAATTATTGCTAAAAAAAATTTATTTTATTATTTTATATTTTTATTTATTTTATAAAATACAGTATAATTATTTAAATTTACAAAGTAAGAAAATATTTCAATAAAAATTAACATGTTTTCCTTTACAAGAGTCTAAAACTCGTGTGTAAAAGGGAAAAAAATAAAAATAAAAACTTAACATACATATGTAAATAGAAGAAAAAAAGAATCATAAAAACATATAAAGTGAAATAATTTG